>NW_019384457.1:38090-146347 GCF_000671375.1 Centruroides sculpturatus
ATCAAATGACCCATAATTACAGCTAATAATAAAATTTAAAAAATATGATCAAAAATTGCATTCTGGCATTTTGACAATGTCACAATAAATAATTGCTTGTTTTAAAGAACATAACATAGAAGAGCGCAAGAAGCAATCAAGTACTGAAAATGACCGTATTGTTCTTAAAATTATCAGAAATTGTATTGTTAAATTAAATCAACTAACTTTATGCTTTATGAAATTAATTTGTTAATTAACTTTAACTAAATTTTTACATTTCAGTTAAAAATTAGGTGAATAAAAAAGGAATTGACAATCAATATAGAAATAAGGCTATTTTAATATGTATGTCAAGTTTTAATTAACTAATTATAATATTACATGTATCTATTTTTAGGTAAACCAGAAATCACAATTACTGGCAATGAAAAAATGTATTTATTAAATCGTACATATGAAATACATTGTAATACAAAAGGATATCCACTTCCAAACGTTTGGTGGCGATGGAAGAAGAGTGACGATCCCAAAAATTTCAGTGAAGTGAATGATAAGGCAGGATGGATCGACGTAGAATTAGGGAAAAATCTACCCAACATAATAAATACGACAATGTTAAAAAATGGAAATATTTTAATTGTTGTTGGAAATCAGTCGGGATATTATCGATGCAAAGCTAATAACGATATGGGAGAAAGTGAAGAAACTATATCTTTTTTCGTTACAGGTGAGGTATATTGTGATGATAATGATGCCTGTATTATTTAAATTAATTAAGTACAAAAAATTTTTATTTATTTTCCTAACTTTATTATAATATCTAATTTTCTTAGAGTTTAAATTTTTCTATTGTCAGTAAAATTATTCCATTTTATTAAGATGATAGTTCCATGAATTACCGATTTGACTTAACTGTCTGGAGATTTGTAGTAACTCTGATATATCGGGGTATACCGAGTATGTTGATAAGGTAATAGGGCAAGGACTTAACAATTGACCAGACAAATAAAACAAAGCAAAATTGTTTAATTTAGCAACAGTAGGATATAGTCAGCTTTGATACATATGTTATAGAGACCGAGTAGTACTGTCACAAAAAACCAAAGAGAGAACAACAAACAAATACTTCCGTGCAACAACACGATTTCGCGTTCTAATTAATTACAAATATTTTTCTCAGTTGCATATTACACACTCTTGCCTTCCTACTCATGACTTTACATGAATGATAATTCTATTTGTTGACTGAAGCCCTCTGATTACAAGTGCGATAAAACACATATCTACTAATTTCTATTAATTAAAAATAAAAATCTCACTAATGTCCTCCGGAAATTCTTGAGCACAATGTGCACATTCTTCGCTGTTGCTCAACAATTTCACAAAGATGAATACGGCTTGCCTCAGACCAGCAGAAACGTTACTTTTTTAACTCCTTCATTCCCAATCAATTTGTAATTAATTATAATTAAACATAAAAAATACTTAAAATGAAAAAACGAAAGAAATGCGTTAATTTTGAAGGAAAAGCTTCAAAGTTTAACTTCCTTTGTCTCGCCTTTCTGTGAAATTTGACACTGGTCATTGTTTACACAGCTGGATGACCTTGAGAACATCTGGTGTTGGATTTCCTGGGACATTCTCATAGACGTCTTGGGGGGGACAAGGGTTTAAAGTAGGGTGAATACTAGCTAGGCCTATATTTTAAAATATTTTTAAAAAATTATAATTTTTATTGCAATTTCTGACCCCCCCTAATTAATTAAACATATATACAGTAGAGCCTCGAAAACTCGGCACTCCGGATAACTCGGCCACACCCTGGCAGGGCAAAAAAAATCCATAGTTAATTAATTTTCATTATAGACAGCTTTATAAAAGTATAAAAGCTCTCATAAAGTATTATTCTGAGGTCTGTCTTATTGGGTAAATTACTGTACACAGCGTATTCATTAATTTTCATCTTCATGTAGTAAAGGTTCTATGCCTTCATAAAGGTCGTACTTTTCCTTTGTTTAAGGGTATTTGGGCAGTTTATTCTCTGTTGTATTCTCAAGTAAACAATACATACAAGTAGAGTACAGTATTTTCTGAGGAAACACTCATACTTATTTTTTTAACGCTCTTCCTGATAACCCGGCATTTTCACAAACCCGGCCACCCTTCGGTCCACATTAGGCCGAGTTTTCGAGGCTCTACTGTATAATAAAATCTATTAATTAAAAAAATTAAAAAACTATTGGAAGTCGTTTTTGACATCAGAAACTAGCTTTAAATAACTTTACGGAAAGAAAATCCGTGCACTACAACTTTGGAACGATGAATGAAATTTGATATCAAACTCCCATTAAAAAACAATTGAAAAGCAGTAAAGCGTGAATCGCGCGTCATTAAAGGTTTTTTAAAATCGCGATAAAATTTTTTCGCGCAGAAAATTTTTTTTAANAGGTCGTTTTTGACATCAGAAAGCAGCTTTAAATAACTTTACCGAAGGAAAATCGGTGCACTACAACTTTAGAACGATTAATTAATTTTGATAAAAAACTCCCATTAAAAAAACATTAAAAAGCAATTAAGCCTTAATTGAGCCTTATCAAAGGCTCATTAAAATCGTGATAAAATTTTTTCGCGTGGGCAAAAAATTTTGAAAAAATTTGGGGACCTACTTTATCGAAGGAAAATCCGTGCACTACAACTTCAGAACAATGAATGAAATTTGATATCAAACTCCCATTAAAAAACTATTAAAAAGCAATTAGTGTGAAGCGTGCATCATTAAAGGTTGATTAAAATCGTGATAAAATTTTTTCGCGTGGGTAAAAATTTTGAAAAAATTTGGAGATTTAAAAAACATTCCAAAAATTGAAAAAAAAAATTTCAAAAATGGCCTTAAGGACTGAGTTTTTTGTAACGCTATGTAAACTTGACGAGTTAACTCGTCAATGGGAATGAAGGTGGTCTCGTACATCCATGTCGACGGTTTGAAGTTTAACTCTCTCCTTAACAGTCTAGAAGGGAGACAGGTAGAAAAAAGGCGATCTGCAGGTGAAAATACCCGAATTTATAACTTCCTCCATTCGGAAGCACATTTTCAGAACGTGGTACACTTTCTGACCAATCAGCAGGTTCCAATTGATTCGCCACAGAAAAGGTGACACCGGGGCACAAAAAAGGAAAACACAAAGTTCCGTTCAAATTTTAAAACCCAACACAAAGTAAAGGAAACATATTTATATATAAAAATACAGAAAAATACAAAATTTATACAACCCATAATAGCATAGCACTACAAGTTATATCTTGAGAGTTAGAATCAGTTAGAATAGTAACGAAAAATACATTATGGTTCTGATTGAAATAATCTGATGAAGGCCTTTCAAGATGGCTAAAAATATTTAAACTATCTGTTTTTACATAAACAAAAACAGCTGTAAATGATACATTAAGGCTTATCATACACCAGCAACCCAAATATTTAAAACATTAAACTTTGATTATCATAAAACACTATAATTTAAAATTATATTTATTATGAATATTAACTAAAATACATTTCAGAATTTGCATTCTCTCTTCAGTTAGAATATTGTTACCTGTAAAACCAATCAATTTTTAAAAAATCATAGCTATGCATTGTTGAAGTAAACTAATATGTTTTAGATCACATTTGGTACATTTTAATTTTTTTTGTTGTTTTCATCAGTCATACAATTAAGAAGTCTTGGTTTGAAAATTAAGTTCCTATAATCTAACAATTTTTTTTAAAATATAAATATTAAAAATTTACATTGTTATTTGATTAATCATAAAAATACTATTTACATTTGTATTCTTCTCAGTTATAATTTTAACTGATACATTTAAAATACTGTATAAGTGTACCTTAGAACACTTGTAAAAATTCTCTGGTTGTTTTTATTTTTAGCATTATATTTTTACATTTTACTTTTATTCTTACAATATTGATGGAACTTGAAATTGTAATCTTCTAATTCTTTAACTATATTGTCATCACTCTCAATGACTTATACATAGTAATCAATATTTATATTCATATCATTTTTTACATTTGTATTTAGATATTTATGCCACTTATAATCAGTTTTCAAGCTGTCATTATCATTGATTTTAGTATTTTCTTTTCATTTAATTATTTCTAAATGTTTGTACAATGTACATTTTATTGTGTTTCTTTTGTTCTTTTATAATTTTCAATAATTTCATAACCTTTGAAATTACAATTTTGAGTTACTGCTGAACTTATTAGGTTTTTTTTTTATTGATTTCATATGTTTCTAAATTTGAATATCTAATTGTCTACCTGTTTCAATTATGTATGTTTTTGGTTCTTTACAACTGCAGTTCAATTTGTAAACTAGTTCTTTCTTCAATTTTTTTTCACATTTTCTGTTATTACTATCCTTTTTTAATTTATTATGTACAAATTTTTAGATGCAAGACAAGGTTTTGAAGTAATTATATCTAATGAAAATCCAGTTGAAATGGATGAAGTTCAGATGACTTGTAAGGCCAGCAGTTACCATTATAAAGAAGTCTTTTGGATTTGGAAATATATGAATAATGAGATTCAACTTGGTACAAATAGCAGTTTAGGTATGTTTATATATATATATATATATATATATATATATATGTAAAAACTGTATATAATATAGTATGTTCTCAATAACTCAAAGTGGAAGCTATAGAGAGAAAGTTTTGAGTTACAGAAATTACCATTATTTTAATTAGTTTTTCTTGTAATTATTTTATTTTTCTAAAAAATATGTGAGACATTCAAATAAAAATGAAAATCAGGCTATAAAACAATAATAAATGTGTTTATTCTAAAGAAGTCTCCACAATCACTGAGACATTTATGTCAAAGTTAAACATGCTGATGAATACTATCCTCAAAGAATTGGGCTGGCTGCTGAGATAACTTGGTTCTCACTGTTTCTTGAACCTCATAATCTGATCCAAATCAACATTCTGTGTTTTTTTAAGAGAGCCAAAAATGTGGAAGTGATTTGTGCTAAGATTGGGGCTATATGCGGGGTATGAGGTTGTACATTATCGTGCAGCAAAGCCAAACCAGATGAGAGATTGCCAGGGTGTTTAGACTTTATGATGGGATGTAATTACTCCAAAGTTTCACAGTGTCTGGTAGTGTTGGTGGTGTCATCATGAGGTAACCATTTCAGGAGTAAAGGACCCTGGTAATTGAAGAAAACAATGAGCAGAACCTTCCTTACATTAATTACCTGCTTTATCTTTCATGGCTGAGGAGAAAATGAATGTTTGATCATCTGGCACATTTCAGATCAAAGTGGTAGCTTCAAGTTTTGTTGCCAGCAATGATATGTGAAAGAAAAATTTTCCTCATGGTGATATTGCAGTGGATGTTCCAAAGGTAGGCCCTTCCGATTGTTCTTGTGAGAGACATTTGGAAACCTAAGTGGTACAAACTTTGTGGCACAAATATGAATGCAAGATGTCATGCACGGTTCCAACACTTGCGTTCAATTTTTCTGCAATACTTTGCAGCACGTCTATCAATATGCTCCTATTGCATCATCCACAATAGACACATTTATAGAAGTGATACTCTTGTTTGCCTGTCCCAGATAGGGAAGATTTTCTGTGCTTGCTTGACCGCTATTGAAATGTACAAACCAACAAAACACTGTTGCTTTCTATAAACATTCTTCGCCATACACTGTTAGCATGCGCTGATAATATCTGCAGTCAGATCTCCTTAACTTGTCAAAAATTGAGTTATGGCACACTGGGTCCTTTTGGTTAAATACGTAATAATTACAAAGAAGGCTCAAATCAACCCTTTCCACATGAGAACTTTATCTAACAACTACACCTTACAATTGTCTGAGCTTATCTGTTCCTGATATGAGCAAAGCTGGTGGTGTACAAAAAGTGCTGCCAGAATTTAGGGTAAATTCTCACTTTTATTTGAATGCCCCTTATATATTGAAAATAGAAGTTTTCTTGTATTCAGGGTAATCTTATAATTGGACTAATATAATTTTAAATAAAACAAAATAGCATTAATATATTTTATTAATTTTTTTCTTTCAGATTTGGAAGTTATTCATGAAAGCACAGTTTATTCTGAAGTAGAAATTCTAAACTTCAATGCTATAACTTTTCAAAATAATGGCACTTACATATGTATTGCTGCTCCAAGAAATAAAACTTTTATGAATGAAACAAAAGTTATTCATTTGGAAGTAAGAGGTAAGAAATAGTAATTTAGTAAATTACTCAATTACATGAAACATTTTCAGTTATCATTTATTCATTTTGCTATATTTATTTACTTTATCACATAGTATAATTGTTTTGAAGAGTAGATAATATGTGCTTATCTGATTTATAATTATATATTAAAATTTCCAAATTTATTCTCTACAGGTCATATATAAGTAGAAAATTATATACAGTAGAACCTCGATTATCCGGACTAATTGGGGATGAAGGTAGTCCGGATAAGGAAAAATCCGGATAATCGAAACAAATACTTTAATTTGTCTTTTATTGATAATACAACACGTTTTCTTTTCGATGACATATCGGTAACATTAAAAGTAAATACTGTATTTAAATCGTGATCAAATTTTCAAGAAACAAACGTTCGTATTGAATTTGGACTACTACTGACCAACGCTAACAGACTACCTATTGTTTAAAAGGCCCTCTGGTGGCGCAAGAAGACGGATTTTATAAAATAAAAAGCAGTTGAAACTGCATTTTTATGAATAAAAATTTGACAAACTATTTATCGTTTTATGACGAGTAAAATTTTTTCGTCGCGTTCGCGGCTTTTAAGTAATGCATAAACCTTCGAGGCGCGAGGCCCTTCGGACCGCGAGGCATAGGCGGTGGCCCACGTCGTCCATGCCTTACGCCGCCCTTGGTCATAGAAATGATGTAATTTGAATATAAATTATTTATAAATACGTATGTCGAGTTATATTTTTATCACTACGTAAAATATATTTAAGAGTTTACGACCACTGTGCTGGGTGAGACGTTGTTGAAACAAAAAAGTTACGCATTCAATCACGTACATAAACAGTGTCGTAATTCGCCAAGTGCAAATCACCAAAATTCGTAAAATTTTTGTTTATTTTGAACAATCCGGATAATCGAAAATCCGGATAATAAAGGTCCGGATAATGGAGGTTCTACTGTATATGGTAGTATAAAACTATAGAAAATACTATTAGAAGTAAGAATGTTTAATTAGGAAATGAATGATAATTTAGCAGTTACAGATTATACATTACATTATTCTTGTTATTTCAGTATTTTTTTGTGTGAACAGTCCTACTATAATTGAATATAAATTGAGAAATAAATGTAATTTGCTGCAAAAAGAAAAGGCTTTCTTGACTAGGATATTATGGAAGCAATTATGAATGACCTTCCAATTACTTTTTTAGTCTCTTTATACTTAGTCATAAATAACTCACTATTAATTGATTTCAAGAACCATCAACAATGAGATCCATTGTTGGAAATTAGATAAAATCCAAAGAAGACTTTGCTTGTAGAACAATCTTTTTTGTTTAAAACTTCCTTTTAAATCCTTATAAAATTCAAATCATGTAGCAGACAAACTTCATTGGTTGATAACTAACATTCTCTCTGAAAATTGTTTTTGCTTTTATTTTCCTAAATCTAGGCTCAACATTTTAACATTTTGGACTTTCTAACACGTGTACAAAGTTGATATTAGAGTTTGGGGATTTAAGAAGCTGTTTTTATTTCTTTAGAAATTTTTATTTAGAAATGTATATATTTTGTATATTGCTTTCACAACATAATACAGGTAATGATTGTGGGATGCTGACAGGGGGAGAATATGATTATTGATCCCCGGTAGGATGGATGAGCAGTGTGAGTGAGTATGTAGGAGTGTGGACAGTGAAACAAGTTTCCTTCAAAGCTTTAACCTGTTTAATGTAATGTTGAAATGTTAAAACCCAAAATGTTAAATTGAATATTTATAATAATACTGTAATCTAAAATCACTTGTAAATGTTTCTAAGTGTGGATTTGTATGTCTCTTGATGTGTGAGATGGATATCCGGGCAGCATTGGTCTCGATGTGGAATTTGGATGGGATGAATTAGGCGAGCTGGAGAAAGTCCTGTGTGATCTCTGTTGAGATGATGAAGCAGAAACAAAGGCACAAAATAAAAGCTTAGAACTCTGACTTTAAACAGTTACAGAAGAAAGGCAGACTGAAACAGTTCAAGTGAAAGACTGGTGGGAGAAAAGCCCAGTATTCTGGATTCTGCAGTTTTTGCAGGATTTTAGCAGATTAATAGAGTTCTGATTAGTTTAAAACTTCCTTCTTTTCTTCCCAATTGGCCGCCACTCTGTTTTTAGGTGTAACAGCTCTCAGATTAATGGCACGAGAAAGGCCAATTGTTCAAATACAATTTGATATCTCATTTTGATTCCATATGAGAATTGTTTATTGAACTGTAGCCTTTTTTGTCACATTTTAAAGCTATTGTGTTTTGATATTATGACAATAAAGAATTCTGTTATGACTTTCTCCCTTCCATTAATTAAAATGAAATGGGAAAGTAAAATAGACTTTTGATTTATTTATCATAAGTTTATTTTACTTTCCCATTTCATTGTATTTATGACAGCCTGTTGTTTGCTTCCCCAAGTAGCACCTGTAAATTTTCATTGTTTGCACTTGTGAATATAACAAAAATTAAAACTATTCTTTTAATTTTTATGTACATTTTCAGGGTTTTGGATCCAATCTGAAATCTCACACAATGTAATGTTATATATATATATATAACATTACATTGTGTGAGATTTCAGATTGGATATATATACTACACTGGAAAATATTCCAAAAAAATAAAAGAAAACATGCCTTTTTAATTCTAGCAATATATTTTTAATAGAGTAAAAATGTTTTTGACCTCGATTAATAGATCTTCCTCAGGTATGGTGTCTCATCATACACTTTATTTGAATAATTCAAATTTAATTTGAATTATTTAAATATGTAATTTTTACATGTTCTGGTTGAGTAATTTGGGTTAAGGGTGGTAGCACTTCAAACTGTACGGGATGCTGCAAGAAAAAAATGATCAAGTTGAGGGTGCCACTATTAGAAAAAGCTTGAAAAATACTGTTATAATGAATGCTTTTAGAAGGTAAACAAAACATAACATTACAAAGTCAAGTTAGAATTTAAACATATATAATTATTTTAATTTTCAAAATTGAGTTTATAGCAATTAAATGAGTAAGAGTTCATTCTCTACTGTATTATAATTAAGTTATCTGTTTTAAATGTCAGCAGGTTTGCTCATCAAAAATTGTTTTGAGAAGTTTATCTTTTGTTGAACAGAGTATAAATTTATAATAAAAGTCAAAGTAAACATGAAAAAGTTACATAGAAGATGATTTTAAGAGCTAATATTTTAGTATATTTGCTATTTGAAGAGCTTAGCTGTTTGGAGTCGAAATGAATTTAAGATGAAAACACAGCTGATGTGATTCGAAGCAGGAATGATTATTTTTATCAGATGTGGAGTATTTGTATATAAAGTAATTGTTATTAATGTTGTCATTGTTGATTTTACTAAGAAAGTTGCACACAGACTATACATATTCTATGGCATAAATTCCATAGTGGATTACTTATCTCTTATTGTAAAGAATTAACTTGTTGTAAAATCAACAGTTGATTTGTAAATATTCTTAGATAATCATTACATAGAAAGGTGGAATTATAGTCAAATGCTGTTATGTTGTTGATTTATGTAAAGTCTGTGTTATGAGTTTGGTTAATATGTAATACAAAGTGTATTGAGTTTTTACAGAGTGTGTAAGGAGCAAATGGAGAAAAATCAACAGAAATTCTAATTTTAAATATAATTCTAATAACTTATGAAGCACTAAGGCTTGCTAGGATGTCTATGCATTTGTAGCTAGAACTATTTTAAGATGACCAAGACAAAACCCTTCTCACCTGGTTTTGTCTTGGTCATCTTACTAGGATGTGTTGATGATTTACAAAAAAAGTTGGCTAATCAGATAAATAGTCTATTACAGGCATACCTCGACTTACGTCGTTTCGACTTACGTCGTTCCTGATTATACGTCGTTTGTCAAAAAAGTATATGGAAAAATAAAAATCGAGTTTAAGTCATTTTATTCGACTTTACGTCCGTCCGCCACAAATATTGAAGTCGTAATATCACTAGAAAAACGTTTAAAGCACATAAAATCATATTAAAATATATACGAGTATATGTTCTGTATTTACAGTACACGCATTCGTAAATTTAGAATACTTTTTTCTGTACTATATTAAAAACTAAAATTTATTTGTTTGTAAGCTTAAAATAGATCCTTATTAACCATATATTATTAAAAATGCATTAATAAATAAAATACAGAAAAGGGAATAATAATTAATGGTTTAGCCTAGTGACAAGTAGATTCGGAGAAGTAAATTCGACTTACGTCGTTTTTCGACTTACGTCGTTTTCCTGGAACCAATTAACGATGTAAGGCGAGGTATACCTGTACATGCACAAATACATTTTAATTCTCTTAATGAATTAGTAATAAAAATTCAGTTATTTTTGTGTGTTTTACACAAATGAAGATTAACTGTTTATGACTGAATATAGTATAGTTTAAAAAGCATAATATTTTCTACATATTAACAAGCATATAAAATGAATATTTTCAGTTTGAATAAAGAATGCTATATGTCAGGCTTATAATGGCATGTGATCTACTTTGATGAATCAAAAGACTAATGATCTGCCATCACATTTTTTTTCTTCTATAAAATAGTGTTATAACAGTGGATTAACAAAATGTTGCAAAACATAGATTTACTTATTTGGTGGTAATTGATGATAAATGTCAATTACCACCCAATGGTGAGCTCTTTCTAGTGAACACACTAAGGTAAAAACTAAACAGCATCATTTATCATTTACCATAAAAAATCATTTTATTTCCATTCATTATACAAATCGTAAGGTTCTCTTCTCTTTGGCATGTATGCTTTGCACATAACTGAAATTTTTTACGAAATAACAAAATAGTTTCTAAATAACAACATAGCATAAATATGATTGTCAATGTAAATAGCATGTTCTGCTTTCTTATGTTTCTCATTCTGTGCACTTTTCATTGTGCTGCAATCGGAAACAAAGATGACCAAATGTTCTCGATAGCACAGCAGCGACAATATATAGTGATAGTTAAGTGATTTCATAGTGGAAAATATAGAATTTATATTGCTATATCTGGAAATTATAAATTGTTTGCATTTCAACAAGAAGTATTTATCCATAATTGTCCAAAAACAATGTCATATGCAACCTTCTGGCTATGCCTGTTATACGAAATCCTGATTGGAACACTGAATAGCAATAGTTTAGAACTAAGTTATGAGATATAACATCAAATTTTTATTCATAAGTTAAGTTTAACTAAAAAAAGTATGATTAAACGTTAGTAAATTTGTAAGAATACATATTCTATTTTATGTAAATGAATCTACCTATATTTCAACCTTGTGTAATTGCTGATTATTAAGATTATCATGAATTTATTCTTTCTGAAACTGATACAATGCTTGTTCCCTATTATTTGGTACTGAATTAGTCTGAATAGAAATAATTAAAGATTAGTTACGAACACGGTATTTTCTAAGTTTCTTGTTTCGGTGTGGTCGTGTACTAATGTTGGAAATACCATCCGCTATTTCTTTCAGTGTGCGTAGTATTTTAGATGACATGTAAATTTATAACTGTATAAATTTTGTATAAATAATTATTTAACTTACAGAACGGCAAACATCACAGATAACATCTTCATCAAATTCAATCCCTTCTCTTTTTTTGGCATTTTGAAGATTATCAAAACTCTGAAAATTAGATATTTCTTCAATAGTTGATATTTTAATTCAAATCAATTTAATTTTTTTAATTACATAAAATATATTTATTAACACAATGAAGAATCATATACATATTGATGTAATAAGAACTCATTGCATNTATTGCAAAAATTGAAAATTATATTATTTTTTCAGGTATCGAGAAGCCGTCATTCGTAAAAACAAACATGAATAAAACAATGATATCGGTTCCGAATACAATGCATTATGAATTTCTTTGCTACGTGGAAGGTGTTCCGTTTCCAAAAATTACTTGGTATAAAGACGGAGACGTATTTGACGATTCAAATATATCGGGAGTTGAATTGACCGATAATTTTCAAAAGCTTACCATAAACAGAGTGGTGGAAAGAGATGCTGGCACGTATCGTTGTGAGGCCGAAAATAAAGGAGGAATTATATTTGAAGAAAGTACATTACACGTTAAAAAAGGTTTAGATTTTATCTTGAAATTAAGATGATATAATACTTTTAACTTAATTCTTAGAAATTTAACATTTTAATGAAAATTCTATTAATTTTTTTTAGAAGAACTTCGTTTATCTCAGAAGATGACTATTACTGAGCTCTCTATCATAATTTTTGTTATAATACTCGTTTTAGTTTTATTTTTTTTGACTTTCATGTTAATAAAGAAAGTTTGCAGAGAAAAGGTAAATAATTATTTTAGATACTTCAGTTTTATATTATGTATGGCATTTGACTTAGATTCATTATATTTATTTTATAAGAAAAATTCTAGTTTATTAAACGTTGTAAATGCTGTTTGACTGGAATTTTCAGTTATAATATTCATAGTATTCAATTTAAAACTATTTATTTTCTATTTTTTTTATAATCAATAGTGTCAATTCAGACTTAAGAAACATGATATTACTAATAAAAAATTTAATGAATTGCCCATTTATTATGATTAGATGTACCATAATTTTTTCAATATAAAAATGGGATGAAAGTTCACAAGAAATCCTAATAAAAAGAAATAAAGTTAACAGATAACATTTAAAAAATTTAATTTTATTAAAAAAAATTAGCAAAAATAATAAATAATGTAGCCAATAATAATAAAGTAGCCAAGGGTGGGAGAGCCACATGTGATGAATACAGGCTTTCTTATTAAAATTTTGTCAAGAAATGTAGATGAACATTATTGACAAATTATTAGCACATTATTAATGATATTTATTTGGTAACATAAGAAAAGAATATATAAATTTTTCTAAAAGTTTTTGGTTTTGAAAATATAATAAAAATATCACTTTTTCATTATTAGGATATGATATCAGATTTAATAGGTTGGTGCAGAAGATTCTTAGAGCCAAGCTAAGCATGATTTTCAGCTAAACTTATTTTGTTTAAGTTCTGGTTGATTGCAGTTTTATCATAAAATCGACTGTGAAGTTTCCATTCAACCCAATGGCAGGAAACTATAATTTAAGAATCATTAGCATTGTAAATTGGAAGTGTGCAGTTTACAAAGCAGACAAAAAAAAATGCAGTAGATATGTTTCCTTAAAATAGTTTATCTGAAAATCATGCTTCCTGCTTTGTTTCCTAAAAAATCAACTAATTTTATCAAATTCTTAAAATCTTGGAATTTGAGATCCTTTTCATTCATTTCATTAAATATTTTGATCCATTCATCAGCTAAATTGATTTTTTTCTTCTTCCAATTTCTTCAAGTATTTGGTCATTATTTTCTTTATTAGTACCCATTGGTCAAATTATCAAATTTCATCTGTTTGTGTAATGTGTTCCTTAAGTTCATTGAACTATTCTGTAATCTATATTTTATTCCATTTCTTCCTTAACAGTAGCTATTTAAATTTATGTCCCTGTTGATGCATAATAAACATTTTCTAAACAAATACTAATTCAAACTTCATGCCAATTAGATATAATATTAGATACATACTGTCAGATGGTGTTATTATCTTTTTTTATAACACAAGTACTTTCGGCAATACTAAATCATCGTCATTGGGCTAACAAATGTTTTGAATTTGGAACATTACTGCACATATTTGGAATGAATTACTACACATAGTGATGTTCTGTTCCAGATTTGAAACATTCATTAGCTTGATAACAATGATTTTGTATCATTGAAAGTACTTGCATTATATAAAAAAAAAAAGATTTTAATGCCATCTGACAGTGTGTGTATCTAGTATTTTCTAACAACCATAAGTTTGGAATACAATATACAAATGTGTTTAATATACAAACTAGAGAACTAACAGTAAGATTTTTGGTTTTCAAAAAATGGGACAAAAGTGAAAACTTTACTAAAATGACCAGATGGCTGGGACAACAAAATAAAAGTACAGTACTGTCCCATTCAAATTGCTTCTTATCATCAGTCTAAACCAGTGGTTCTTAACTAGTGTTCCACAAACTTGTTTCAAGTGCGCTGTGAAATTATGAAAGTGCCAGACTATTTCATACACATTATGAATATGATTTATTGTTTGTATGGTGTTATATCCTTTCTGAAACTCATAAAGCATATGCCCAATATGCTTTTTATTCGAAGACATTTAGACTTGATTTTATTCAAACAAAATGTGAAGTAAAAATGTTAAAACACCCTTCTAAACAAAGAATACAATTTCACATTAGCAACAAAATGTTAAATTGTACAGCTGTTATAATTAAATCACACATCTATGTTAAGTAACGACAGCTGTTAAAAATACTGTAAATTTTCCATTCAACCCAATGGCAGGAAACTATAATTTAAGAATCATTAGCATTGTAAATTGGAAGTGTGCGGTTTACAAAGCAGACAAAAAAAATGCAGTAGATATGTTTCCTTTGCTTCATAATAAAATTGTCCAGGGAATTATTTTTGTTAAAACAGAACACTTAACACTATTGGAAGTTTCTTCTTCCTTCAATATAGAAAATTACAACTGGATATGAAATCTATTTGGCACAATTGATACTTTGAGTTGTGAATTTTTGTTACAAGAAGAGCAATTTGTTACCTTGTCAATGGATTGTAGTTTAAAAATGAAATTCTCTAAAATAAGTCTTGAAGATTTTAGGATTTTTGTTCAAGCCGAAAATCCAGCCCTCTCCATGAAGGAACTAAAAATTTTGTTAGTTTTCAACAACATATTTGTGTGAGCTCGGTTTCTCAACGTTGATCAACATAAAAAATAAAAAACGTGAAAGACTAACTAATATACCTGTCCTCATTTTTCTTCTATATCACATATTAGACCTAATATTGCTGAAATCTGCAGAAGCCAACAAGCTCAGATATTGCATTAAAATTCATTTTAAAAACTTCCATTTTTATAAGTTACTTTATTTACCATTTTTACAAATGTAATATATTTTTTAAATTAATACTTTTTTTTTACTGTTATGTAATCTCTAATCTATAATTTTTAATAAAAAGATATGTTCATGCTTATTATTGTTGTTATTTTATGACCTTAGTGATTTTGGCGTTCTGCAAAGTTTTTTATATTCAAAATGCCTCTGTGACTTCAAAAAGGTTAAGAACCATTGGCCTAAACATTACACATTAATTAAACATTTTTTTTGGAATAATTTGCATCTCTCAAAGGAGTTAGTCCAGTTTTTTTTTCTCTCTTTCTCTCTCTCACTGTTATCTTTTGTAAACTCTTTATGGTCCTTTATAAATTTTTATAATTGTTACAAATACAATTTTAGAAAATTTCTTATTTATAATTTGCTATATTTCTTTAGATTTGAACATATTTTATAAATCCAGTAACCAACACCTTATTAGTTGCTGAGGGAGTTTATTAAAAATGAACATTTTTAATAAATGCCCTCAGCAACTAATAAAACAATAATTTATATATTTTATAAATTATTGTTTTTAAGAAGGTTTTTGTAATGGTGTTCTCCCAAATGTCAGTTCTAACTAGTTGAGTGACCTGATAAAGATTTCATTTGACTAATGAAAACAAAAATATTTTATTTATTTTGTTTGAAGATAATTGGACTATGGGTTAGTATGCTGTTGTTTTAGTATGTCCATAAACACAGCATGTCAGATATGCTTCAAGATCACCCAATCAAAGCTTGAAGACAATATTAACACTAGCAGATATTCCTGTTTTATTTTCTTTTGCATAACTTCCTGACACAAAGGTAGATTGATAGGTGGCCAAAAACATCAGAACCCTCTCTCAACCTTCCATGCTAGAGAGATTTCAGCTTTCTAAAGAAGTGTGAAATTTATAACCACACTGTTACCAACATGTGTGTTAACAGCAGAGATGAGAACATCATACCTTCTGTCTAGCAATATCTCCTTAGTCTTTTGCATAAACTGCTGCAGTCACAGTCCACTTTCACTGCCTGCTTTCACTGCTTGTTTAGTCTATCTCATTTTCTTTTATTCTTCATACTGGGATTATCATACAAACAACTTTTCATACATTTCCAGCATTCACCTAATACTTCAAACAAACATTTTCAGCCACATTTTGGTCCAAAATGCAAATCCTTTGTAAAAAATAGAAAATAAAAATCCAATTTTTCCATCAAGAGGCATGTTCCTATGAGATAAGTTTTCAATAGCAATTTTATGCTTGGTCCAAGGAACATACAATTTTCAGAACCAATTTACAAGCCTGCCTCAGGTTAGAAACAGTCCAAACATGGCTTCAATTACTCTTAATTTTTATGTATTGAATATTTTTCTTAACAATTTGGCATCTTCCCAACACTGGGACACCCTGAGCTCACTTGCGTATTGGACTAAGGCAGTGTTATAGTAGCCTTTAAGGATGTCATACACTCTTCTCTAACTGCACTTACAAATAAATAAATTGCATTTTAAAGGTTTTTAAGGTTTGGCTTTTTATTATGGCAATTTTTTTTGATTCTTTCCCGATGAAGGTCAGTTAACTGACCAAAAATGTTAGTTGCTGTAATAAAAAGACTTTACTGTATTTTAAAGGTTTATTTATAGGATGTCATATTTATGCTCTTTCAATCTGGCTTCTATTGATCTGTTAGCTGAGCCTATATACATTAGGCATATTATGTGTTCTGAGTATTTTGTTTTCAGAGACGCCTATTTCTGGGTTTAGATAGTGTACTTTGGTTTTAGATAGTGTACTGTGGTTTTTTCAGAGTGATCTAGTACTAGTTTCAAACCATAATTATTGCTAATAATAGTTTGCAACAGATTTTCTATGTTTGGTTTTGATTTCCAAATTACAGTAGAGCGTCATTTATCCGAAAGAATTCCAGTCGGCAAATTTAAATTTTAGCTAGTGCTGTGGCACTGCAATCTTTGGCTATATCTTGGGCTACTCCAATATTTTACGTTTTTGATACTATATTAACTTCTGAAGTATAATTTTTTATTGTTTTTATATTTTTCAATATATTGATTTTGTTTGTACAAAATAAAAAAATAATTTTTAACGATACAATAGTCTTCGTTAGGCTTAACATCAACGAAAATTCAACGCAAAGCGACACGCAATGGAGAAAAATTTCAACACTGGATAGGTTAATATATTTTTTCGTACATAATCGGTTATCCGAAAAATAAGTTATCCAAACAACCCCAGTCCCCAATTGATTTGGATAAACGACGCTTTACTGTATTAAATTATTGTCAATGTATCTTGTGTATAAATAGATGTTGCACAGGAATTTTTTGTAACTTTACTATTATTTTACATAAATCCACTAACTACCATTTCAGACTAAAATTTTAAAATTAATTACTGACTTAGCTAAAAGTTTAAAAATAAGTCAGATAAGGAAACAAAACAAAAAAAACAGATGGCAAATATGTCAGATTTGAATTTGACACTAAGTTATACAAAATATATTCTAGAATAGTAAGATATACAAATAGATAAAGTGTTTAAAAGAACTCTAACAATATTCAGGTTAAATTAATTACAAATCTACTAATGTGAGGTAGATAATAAGGACTTTCATACCAGTGATAATAACCACAAACAACCAGGTATCATTAGAGTACATTTAATAAAACAAAAAGGAGCATACATTAAAATTAATTTCATGAGTAATTAACATGAAATAACCAATTTTGAATTAATTTAATTATACCAAGGGCTAAAAAGCAATTTCTTTATATTAATATTCAGGTTGTTAACCAATGAAAAAGATCATATAAATGAGAAAAACCCCTTGGACATACACCATACCTCTAGAAGATTCTACATTCAGTGTATACCTAACATATATAGACTCAACTAACAGATTGATAGAGGCCAGGTTGAAGGAGCATAAGTATGATGTCCTTAAAGGTTATTATAACACTGCCTTAGCCTAATATGGAAGCGAGCCCAGGGTGTCTCAATGTTGGGAGATGCCAAATATTCTATACACAAAAATTAAGAGTAATTGAAGCCACCGACCTATACGAAGCAGCAAGTCAAGGGCTTTGCATTAACAGAAAAAGCATCAACATATAGCAAGTGCGGCAAGTATTACTCTCTGAACATACTTATATCAGACAGCAATTTTTCATTAACAATCCACTTCCATATGCTTAATATTTATTATAAGTTATTTTATATTATCAAAAATTAATTTTATTATTAAAATTACCTTCTTCACAATACTGGGATGAATCACAAACACACTTAAAAGGTTATTTAATTTTTATTTCAATTTATAAACGTTGAATTACAATGTAAGAATTTTAACTAACATCATTGCATCTTTGAATTATTCCACTTTAGAATACAACATAACTCCTTTGTATTTGGATGGCATCTAATCTGAAGCAGGCTTGTGAACTAGGTTGAAAATGTTTGTTCAAACTATTAAGTGAATGATAAAAATGTATGAAAAGTGTAATAAAATATTTTAACTGGGACTGTTTCAGCTAAAATATTTTATTAAATGTATAATTTTTAAAGTCTCCAGGTGGAACCTTTCTTAATATTTTACACGTTGAGGCTGGGAATAGTAGCCTCTAATGGAAGGTCACCTCCACCGGTGAAATTATTTTTTGATGGTGTTCAAAGAGACAATGAAAGAGAACATTCATACAGTTAGTAGAGAGAGAGATTCATTTGTGAATTTTGGTATGAGTATGAAAAGTATTTAAAGTATGAAAAGTGTGTCTGTATAATTTTACCAAAAAATTCCAGCTTTTAGTAGACAGTTTAATTTGACATAATGGTATTCTACTTTCAATTGTTTATGCTTGAAAAATAGATCTTTAACTGGGTTAAAACATTTGTTAAAGATGCATTGATTAATTCAGATGAGTAACTACAGTGGCTAGCTTATTTTTACGAATCCATATTACATAGTGATTAAAAGAATATTTTAATATCTAAACCTATTAAGCATTGCAGGTCATTGAGATTAGTTGCTATAAATATTCTTGTAATTATCTTTTTAAAACTACAAGTAAATTAAAAACTTTGTATGAAAACATGATTGTTTAATATTAGGTTTTAAATTTAAGCTTTAAGAAATAATGTTAAAAATAGTAAGAATTTTTTATTTCCAGAAAGAAAAAAAAGAAATGGAATTCTTAAGTAAAGTATTGTTTGATAAAGGCCAAATAGAAATGTTTAATCCTGAAATGTCTTTAGAAGATCAAGTTGAATTATTGCCTTATGATCACAGATGGGAATTTCCCAAAGAGCGTTTAAAATTAGGTATGTTATATCTACTGTATTATAAACAAAAACCATACAAAGAAAATCCAAAGTTGTTTTTTATATTTATGTTTATTTATTTCTGCTGTTACCAAGTAATAAATAACTGAAACCGGGGAATCACTTGGCATTGATAAATATGTTTAATCTTCACTAATCACCAAAAAAAAACCACTAAAATTTTGAAGAAGTAATCATTCATGCTTAGGAACCATGAATTTACAAAATTAATTGGGACCGATGGTAAGAGATACAATGGATGGGTTCCCAAGTACCGACGAACAAAGAACTAGTCCATCTTAGGTCTAATTTAACTAATCTATACAAGTAACTGGGCCCAAAGCTAAGGGGAAGATATTAAGAATCATAGGATTATTAAAGTTTCTAGAGAAGGAAATGGTTCAAAGGGGTGACTGGTGATAAATAAAAAAAAAACCTCAGATTGTTCTGTCGTAACTTCCTTCTATACTAGTCAACATGTATGTCTCCTTTCGGCTCTCTTCTAAAGAATAAATCCTCTCTTTTTTCGAATCTTGCACAGTCCACTGCCAGTACCCTTTTTGACCAATCAGGTGTCAAACTTTTTGTTCTCTAAACAGATCAGACACTGTGTCACCCAATCACGGTGTGGTCACAGGACAAAAGCCGGAAGTAAAGTCTCATAGTAGGAAGATGGTATAAGGAGAAAAAAAAGAACAACAAGGCTCAATCAAGCCACACTAGTATTATTAAAATGTTCATAAATACAAAGTTCTTATAATAGTAGGATAAATATGTGCCATGAACCAATTTTTCTTCTTGAAAATATAATATTGATGATGAAGTCTTCCAGATTGACTTTATATAATGCAGTTACTAAGATGCTAAAGATACCTTAATTCATCTAAGGTTTTGCCAAATCACAGTTATTTTTGTTTGGCAGTATTACTAGTATTGGCACTTGTAGGCAAAGTGTATTCTATTATGTGTTTACTGCTTATGCTTGCCAGTACAGATTTGCTAGTATGGACAACATTGGTTGTGATTAAGAACATATGTAATAGAGTGAAGTATCAGAGGTTAGGTCTGTCAAGAGTTTATATGGAGCTTGGAGTTCCTACACCTGAATGCCATACAAACTCTTTGCCTCTTCTTCATGGACCTCTTCACCCATTTTGTTTTTTTTTTTGAACAAATGAAATATATAGAATGTTTCTTTATTAATAATGAAACACAGTTAAAGATTTTATTTTCTGTTAGTAAAAGTAGTAATAATTTTATAGAGGAAGAATCATTACGAGCTGGGCACTTAAGTTTTCTTCAGCTTTTAACCCTTTCATCAGCCCTGCCAGAGGTAATAGCAGCCAGCTTAGTCTCAATATTCCTAATATTTTTATATTTGATGGAGTGGAAATTTGATTTTTAATTGTGTGATATTTATAGATAATTTTATTAAATATTAAAATTTTAGTAAGAGTCTAAACCATAGAGAGCAGAAATAAAATTAATTTCTGTTCTCAACATCTTGCTTGAAATTTTACCAAATACAGATTGTGTTTTAATCAAATGCATGTTTTTTTAAGTTATTTGATTACTTTTTATTTTAATTAAAAGGTATCAAAGCATTACTATATTCCAAAAACTTGCAACCATGACCATTGAATAATTCCTCAATTAGCAATTGATCTGAAATATTATATCAAACCATGTTGAAATGTATAAAGAACAAACTAACTTTCTTCTTTACATATTAGATTGAAAGAGAAAATTGGATAATACTGTTGAATCTTACATTGTAGAGATGCACCTGAAAGATTTGTTATTCTGACATAATTGTTTTTCATTGCATATCCTTCTCCATTAAATAGATTAAAAATGTTATATTTAACAATCATAGTCCAGAGAAATCTATTATGTGATTTAAATAATATTTTAATGGTCTTGGATTACAACTGGAAATATTTACAATCAAGCATTTTAGACTTCATTTATTTTAACATATTTTTAATAAAAATTCAATATTTAAAAAACCAATGTAGTCAGATAATCAGTCTGTACTTANTATTCAGTAATATATTAAGAGAATTTCTTATTAATTCTCCTTTGTATTTACTTTTTATGTACGCTGTAATTAATTTATAAAGTGTAACTGCAAATTTTGCAAAAGATCAAGTATTATTAATAAAAATTCAATATTTAAAAAACCAATGTAGTCAGATAATCAGTCTGTACTTATTTGTACTATTAACTAGTACATGGAAAAATAATTCTGTAAAGTAATAATGGTGTAAAATGATAAAAAAAAATTTTTTCTTTCAAAGTTAACCTGTTTTGTTTTTGCTTTTTTTATACCAGTCCTTATTCTGTTTTGAGTAAATGGATTAGTGACTTGCAATTTTTTAGCCTCCATAAGTCAGAAAGGATAGGAGAATTATTTTTCTGTGTACTAGTTAATAGTACAGATAAGTAAAGACTAAAATATTTTTATTTTGTAATTATATTTAATAATAATAATATAATAATAATAATAATAATAATAATAATAATTTAAATTTACACAAGGAAAGACCTTAGGACAAGGTGCCTTTGGAAGAGTAGTGAAAGCAGAAGCAATAGGAATTGAAGATGGTGAAACATCTACTACTGTTGCTGTGAAAATGCTTAAAGGTAATTAATGTTTAATTACATTTGTAAAATAATAAATCTTGATAATTAATATTTTCACTTGTATTGTGACATAAAAAAATTATTGAAAACAGACTTGATCTGAAATTGAACAAAATAGTATAGCTGGTTTGATTATTTCTAAATATAACTTATACCATTCAATAAACTAAATAATGATTAGTAAAACCTATAAATGTTTATTTTTTTTCAAAAACTTGCGATAAAATAATATGAAATTATTTGATTTGATTTTAAAATCCAAATAGTATGATAGTGCATTTCAGAGCTCTTTTTCAGCTGGACCATGCTGATGTGCCACACTTGCAGATAGCATTAAAAAAGTATTTATAACCATTGTACATAGCACTACATAACTGCAGTACGTAGTACTTGCGGGTGTTTAGTAAAAATAATACTATATGTTCAGTCATCTTATATATATAGTGACAGTAATTTTTTTAGAAAGAGCATTTATGTGTCATAACAAAAAATATAAATTGAAGGAAAATTCAAAAATATAAATTTTCTTAGATTGAATTTTGAAAAAATGTATAGTATACCTGCTATAGTTATTTATTTTTTCATTTTTTTACATTTCTTTGTTTTTAAGTTGTAATTTGCTCCTCTTAGGTTTATATATTTACAATATTGTCAATGAACAAAAATATTGGAGAATAAACAATGTATTTTTCTATTTATATTAAATTTGCAATAGCTGAAAAATAGTATTTATTTTACATAGTTAAAAGTGGATTATTGTTCAAATAGTAAAAGGATAGAAATTTATAGTAAACTGCAATGATATTTTCAGGTGGTTCAAAAATAAGATTCCAGAATTTTTTCTACTTCTTCTAGAATGAATGAATCACTTGTTGGGAATCAAAAGCCAAGACAATACATTAATTGATGGATGTTGGTAATTTTCAATGTAATGTAAATATTGATTGAGAAAACAAATGAAAAATTGCATTTTAGTTGGCTACTGCTTTTGGCAGATTAAACAAAATAAGTGAATGACAAATTTGTTCAAAATACATTAATTGGTAAAAATGTTAACACTCAGATAAATTTGTCCGATTACTGCAAAACTCCAGCGGTTCCCGAACTTTATTCTCTAAATTCAGATTTTTCCAAGGTGCACTTTGTCAAATTCTAACAAGTACAATTTGTGAAATAGTGAAAATTAAGTAAAATTTTACTTAAAATTTTAAATTAAGTAAAATTATAAAACTTTTGTAACATTTCGTGGCGCCCCTTTGAGGAAGCCGCAGCGCCATGATGCACACTTTGGGAACCGCTGCTGTATACAACTATCTTGGATGTTATGTGAATGGTTACATATTGCATGTTGGTGTTTGATCCAGCAAGTGCCTTCACACTTGCCAATAAATCCACTATTGTCTCCACCTCTTTGCCAATAAATTAGCAAAAAAAAAAAAAGATGTAAGTGTATTAACAAACTAAAGTGGTACTTCATACTTTAAACAACTCTAAATTCAAACACTTCTGAATTTGAATGCTAAATTTGATAAAAATTTCCCTTGGATTTTGAGTGATGCTTCAGAGTTTGAACTTTCTTTGTGGTTTGTTTGGTTATATATATTGTTTTTTTTAATCAATTTTTAACAATTTCTTCCTGCAATTTTTCTTTTTTGACATATTTTGAATGCTTTATATTGTACATTGTTTATTCTTTAGTTCAAAATTTCTTAAACGAAACTTTTTAAACCACATCTGCATATTCAAATCTTAGGAGCATCTTCCCCATACTAATTACAAATTTTTTTTTCTCTGTGTATGGCATTATATTTTTTCTGAAATTTATGAAGAGTAGCATGCCGAATATGCTTTTTATCTGAAGACGTTTTGACTCAATTTTATTTAAACAAAATATGAAGTAAAAAGTTTAAAATCAGCTTCTGAACAGAGAATACAATCTCTCATTAGCAATAATGTGTAGCAATTATCAGTAATGTCTTCGGATAAAAAGCATATCGGGCATATTAGGCTTCAAAAGGATATAATGCTATTCAAACACTGTACAATTGTAATATGTATGGTAAGAATGCTCGTAAACTTCAAACATATCAAATTCGGTTTAAAAAGTTTTCTTTGGAAAGTTTTGAATTAAAGGATATAAAGATATACAGGGTGCCTAAAAGCTGTCAACAAAGAAAGATTGCAGGAAGAAATTATTAAAAATTGATGAATAATACAATACAATATACAGTAATACCTTGACTTACGCTACCGTGACTTACACGAACCCGAAGTTACGCAATTTTCAAATCTCATTGATTTGTCTTTTGTTTGAGCGCCACGCAACTATTGATTACTCATTTCCCCCACACTATTGTTTAGCTTACATGTTCGGACGTGTCGCGCAGAATTGACACATTGCTACAATTTATTTTGTGTTATTTATTCCTGTATTTGTTATATCTATGGAGACTTGAGAGACTCTATGTGGTGATTTTTTGTAACAATGAACGAATCAAAAGACGAGATAAGATTAATGAGAACATTAGCTTACATACATCCAACTTGGATTTTACACAAATTGCAAAATTATACACCGACTTATGCGAATTCGACTTACGCGGTTATTGCTCAGTCCCACCTATCGCATAAGTTCAGGGTATTACTGTATAACCAAACACATCAAAAATAAAGCATTGAAAACATACAAGCATAATGCAAGAGGGAGAGTGAGAGATGACTAGGACACACAAATGATTGCATTTATGCTTCGAAAGCATTTTTTCACTACAGGCACAGTTTGAACTTCGAAGCATTGTTCAAACTCTGAAGAGGATTTTTGTGAAATTTTGCATTTGAACTCTGAAGTGTTCAAAGTTAGATTCGTTCAAAGTAAGAGGTACCACTGTAAATTGTTTCATATGAATGTCCTGCATTTTCATTGAAAAATTCCCCAGTTTTTATTAGCATGTTCCCCAAGGAGATTTTCTTCAGTTGGCACCCCTAGTTATAATGAGGGTACTTCATGGCTATAACAAGCAATATTTTGGTGCAAACACACTAACATTCTTAATTGTTCAAGTAATAAGAAATGCAATACTGAATTCTTGAAAGAGATAAAACTGAAAGGGTTAAACATATGTAAAATATTTGAAGCATATCTGAATAAATAATCAATTAATTTCACATAAATTATGATGTAAATATCCTCCGTAATTTAAATTATTCTATATGCAAATTCCTATCATTGGAATCTAGTTCAAAAATGGAACACCATACTGTGGAAAGCGTGTCCATTTCCTAGAGGTATATTAACAATTACCCAGTTTTTAAAATATATTGTATGGATTACAGGATTTATCACCTAACTTTCTTTTCGGAGATCATATCCCTTTTTCTTGACTAACTTCTGACCATACTCTGCCAATTTACCTTATCATCACTACTATTGTAAAATTACTGTATACTTTAGCTAGAAACAAACCCTTATACGAGAAAAATTTCTATGAAGAAAATAAAACATCTCTTGGTTTCTGATAAAGTAGAAATTATTCATGAGTTAAAACGTGGTGCTAAACATGTCAAAGTGTTTATAAAGTTTTCTTTGTCATTTTCAACAGTATCGACATTATTGAAAAATAAAGCAATATAAATTTTAAGATTTGTAGATGAAAAAGACTAATTGAAATCGGACATTATATTAATTAGTATTATCTTTAATTATGAACAAATAAATTGTTAAATATTAATTAGATTGTAGTTATATTGTATTTTTATTAATAAAATATGTAATTTCATTATATAACTTATCTTTTTTTAAAAAAAAGTAGATTTCACTAATTATCAGTGGTGTAGCTACAAATTTTTCAGTCTGTGGGGCATACCTATGTGTTTGTGCCCAAAGCAGTTGCTCATTCTGCCCTTAGTTACATTGCTGCTCTTCATGGATATATGAGGAAATCTTGCCAGTCCCCTAATGCTCATTATAACGAAGTTTGAATATAGTTCATTCAGCTTATTTTGTCTATGCTAACTTTATCTAATGATGTCATAGTTTTTGTCTTGTATTATTTACAAGATGGCTGCTTGTGTTAAACTAAAAAAAAAAAAATATATATATATATATAGGATAATNAGTATTATATATAATGGTCATAAAATTATTATAATTATGATAATTTATTTTATCATAAGAATATGATGATTACATCATTTGCCAGTTTTACACTCTATCAGTTTATCTTGCTAACTCAGTGTACATCATTAAAGGATACACAAAACACTTTTTAGCTCTAATCCCTTAGCCAATTAGATTTCTTACTTAGCATTCTGCATTACAGAATTTGGCCCTGCAGTGTGTGACTGTTGGCTCTGTCCAATTTGCTATATACCATTGGATTGTGGAGTTTGAAGTTTCTAGAATATCAGTAATTACAAATAAAAGTAATAATTTTCTTTTGGATATGTCTCTTAAAATTAGACAATAAAAGCTGTTTTAAACTAGTGTATGATAAACTTTACAGATTGTATTTAACTACAAACGATTGCACATACAGTTGGGCGTCAGCATTGCAAAATCTGTTGGATCGACTTGGTTTTTCCTTTCTATGGCTATCTCGGGATCCTCATTTGATCGAATGTTATCAATTATTAATTATAAAACTGTGCTGTGAACTAAGTATACAAGGAGATTGGTCTCTGTTAGGAAAGAATAAGCACTTTCAATTATATTTCAGCATTAAAACGACATTTATGTGTGAAGATTTATTGCTTATGGACATAAATTATTATGTTAAATGATTAATCCTTCATTTGAGATGCGGTCAAAATCATATCTTAATGTATTAGGTTGTTCGGAAAGTAATTTCGTTTTTTTTACCACTAGACGGATTAGTCGTATTTTTCCTGCCATTTTTATTCTAAACAGTATTATCATTATATATTTTGACAGCTAGCATTTTAAGGCTTATTTATAAAAAATTTTGTTTGATTTTGTGCTATTGTTTATTTTTTGTGTCTCATCAAATATGGAAGATTGAAAGCAGCATTTTCGACATATTTTACTTTTTTGTTACCAAAAAAATAAAAATGCCATTCAAGCAAGAAAAAAATCATGTGACATGTATAGTGGAGATGTGTTGACAGAATGACAGTGCCAAAACTGGTTTACAAAATTTTGTTCTTGCAATTTCAGTATTGAAGATGCACTATGTTATGGATGGCCAATTGAAGCCAATGAAAACAAAATAAAAGGTATCGATTGAAGCAAACTGCCGAATAACAACACTTGAAATCACTAAGAGATTAAATTTGTCAAATTGAACTGTTTATGATTTCTTGAAACAAATTGGTTTCATTTCAAAGCTCGATATATGAGTTCCACATGTTCTTAAAGAGAGATGCTCTCTTTGGTGGGATTTTAAGGAAATTTTTTCTTTGGGGCTTTTACCAGACAATTTAACAATTGATTCAAAAGTGTACTGCCATAGAGTAAACAAATCGAGTAATATCATCAAACAGAACAGGTGTCCAGAATTGATAGACAAAACAGGTGTAGTGTTTTATCACGATAATGTCAAATTTCACACAAGTTTGGTAACTTGTCAGAAACTGTTATAACTTAGATGGGACCTGCTATCACACTGATCATATTCACCAGACTGAGCGCACTCAGATTATTACTTGTTCCGGTCTATACAAATTTTTTTTAACTGTAAGATATTTACTTGAAATGACAATGTCAAAAATCACTTGGATCAGTTTTTTGTATGCAACGATCAAAACTTTTATGAATGTGAAATCATGTTACTACCAGAAATGATGACAACAAATATTTGACCAAAATGGTTGATAAATAATTCAACAAAAGATTTATTTATTATAAAAATATTGTGTTTTTTTTCCACGGTAAAAAAACGAAATTATTTTCCAAACAACCCAATATAATAGCAGACTAACATTAGATCCTGAAAAAATATGTAGTAACTGTATTATACAAGTATATGAAACTTGGGAACAATGTATTTCTTCATTGTGTAAAATTTAGAGATAATAGGGACAAGTATTTATTAAGGTTTAAGGCTTGGAAAGATATTATTAATACATCACACTTTACAAAAACTGATTATTACTTGATATTTTACTTTGTGTTATTTTGTACTAAATTATGAACTTGTTAAATATTATTATATTACTTTATTGATTTTGTTTTTGTAACAAAATGAACTATGTATAATGAACTAAGGTTCATACAATAAGGAATTGACTGATTGATATATACCCTTGGAGTATTCTATTCTATTATCTTCTTAATGATTGCTGATTTATGATAGTTTCGTGACTGTGCTGCTGTGATTTCTTTTACTATGGACTCTCTGAATCACAACCTATAGCTTTGAACTGATTCACTCTCCTCATTGATGAGAACAATTGACAAGGAAATGGCCAATGATCAAACCTGGCATGTAGATCAATTGTCAAACTTTTTGTCATTTTTCAGATAAAATTTGAGGTAGTGTAATGTGTCTCTCCCTCTCTCTTATCTGAATGGCTTTTTAAATGGACAGATGAATTGTCTTTTTCCTGAACTCAGTTATCTACTTTTATGACCTTTCCAATTGTGCCATCTGAATTAAATTGTGAGGTTTGATCTAACTCTTTGCAACATGATATCAAGATGTGACAGGAAGTCACCAGCTAATGCCATCAGAGTAGCTTAAAATTGATACTTCAGTATCACGTAAACAGGTTGCTGAGGCTCACTGTGTTCAGAATTTTCAGTGTGTCTGTTGTTTAGTCTTTGAATGCTGGACATGCCTGATGATACAGTCAAAGACATTATACACAGTTAACAAAGTTGAGAAAAGTCATATCATTGAGCTAGGAAAGTAGGATGGCTGTTTTCCTGAATTGCTCACCATCTGGGTTGTTCTGTTTCAGTATTGAATATAGTGGAGAGACAACATAGCCTCTAGTAAAACCTCTGGTCTCTTTGTCTCCTTTAATCATGTGTCCTCACCTACCCTTTCCTAATGACCAAATTGGATCCACCCTCCAATATTTTTATTTGGAAAGATTTTTCCATATTTCCTTTCCACATACCATAGTGATCTGTCCTTGCAATGAAACGACGAAATTTACTTACAAGGAGCCGAAGAGCCCATTTTGTTAGGGGTTTGAGCCCCATTGCTACAGCAATGTCTTCTCCCTCCTTTCCAGGGCTGGATATATGAGAACACACATACAGTACATGCAGACCAGGGTCTGGATACTCCAGACAGACCACCAGGAGAGATGATTGTTTGATAATGAGATGAAAAAAAACAGCAACAGTGTCTTTGTCTACCATCCAAAAAAATTTCAAGTCTTTCTACAGAACTCTGTTTCTGAAATTAGTGTCCTTAATAAATCTCTAGTTTCAAATCATTCACTTCATTGACTTTTTCTGTATTTACATTAAAAATAACAAATATATCCATTTTGTATATAAAATAGTAATTACTTATTGTGTTTGTTTTAATTGTTTTTAATTTTATCATTACTTTTAATATATTTGAAGACACAATTCAGTTCTAATGTATTCATATAAGAACTGAATAACAACATTTTGTAATACAATGGAAATCATATTCTATGATGCGATGCATAAGAACATCTAGTATTGTGAGATATGATAGTGTTACCATTAGCCCACTAAGACAAACAGACAACAAAGCATACATGCTATAGATATGGAAAAAGGAATTAATTTATTTATGCCTGATTTTTCTGTAACAGGTACATTAGTGGATTCCAATTCTAGGCCAATTGCAATTACACTGGCAGTAACCCAAAATCTGATTGTCAGAGGAACAATTACAAAACTTTCTCTATCCAAGCACGACAGACTAAATCATGGTATTTCTAAATTATATGATACAAAAAAAAATTGTTACAAAATTAATATCCTTACAACTAATCGTTACGACTAAACTTACAACTAATATGAAAACTGATGACGGGATGAGAAATAGAAAAAATGGAAGATAAGCAAGAACAAAGGTACCTGGGTCCTTCAGACATCCATTGATTTCCATTGTCTTCTGTTGTCTTGAGAGGCTGTGTGGAATTTCTTATAAAAATGACCATACTATGTTCCTTTTCGCTTTCTGTTCTTGATGTCAATTATCACCAAGATGTTGGTTACTTAGCAGGAAATTGTAAATGGTCAAGTTTGATCCAGGACCACTTGCTCACCACTGGTTATGGGAGAAACAAAATTCTTCTCCCACTTAGAGTCTGACTCAGGAAATGAAACTTGGCATAGTCAATGCCAATATACCTCACACTTTGTCCCAGGAATTTCAAAGATTCCTTTATTAAGTTACGATTTAACCCATATACTTGGGTAACGAACGGTTCCACACTCGTGTCTTCCATTCTTCTCTCTTTGAGTACCAGTTCAAAAATGACCTTATCTTCACCACTTTTCCCTCAGTTAACTTTAACTCCTCAAACTGGTTTGTCAAAGAAGTGACTCATACATCCAATAAAGGAAGAATTCATGGGATTAGAAAGTTCCAGAAGAAGAAAGAACAAAACCAATGAAATAATACAAAAATAACAAAAACAAACTATAGTATATAGCCATAGTATAAATTAATTTAAAGACTGTTCTTTATTCAAATTACAGTAGAGCATCGATTATCTGACCCCTGATTAACCGTCACATCAGTTAACCGACCATTTTAGTCGTCAAATTCAAATGTCCGCTAGTGATGTGGCACTACAATATTTGGCTATGTCTTGGCTACTTTATTATTATTATTTTTTAATTTTTGCGTGTTTAGGTGACAACAACGGCTCGACCATTGAAGGGAGGCCAGTATTTAAACGAGACTTAATTTTCTAATTATGAGTGGTGGTTTGTTTTATGAGCAATAAAATAATTCAAAAATAATTTTTAATGATACAATAGCGACGATTATTATTTTTTAAAAAATTTGTTAGGCTAAACATTGATGAAAATTGAACGCGAAGTTGGTTAATAGTGATATACTAATATACTAATTACATGGGATATACTAATATACTATACTAATAAGATATTTTTTCATTCTTTTCGGTTATCTGAGTCCCCAATTGAGTCAGATAATCGATGCTCTACTGTATATTAATTAATGATGATTGAAAGATGAAGTAAATATCTTGAGAAACATTTGATCATAAATCTTTGTGTCCCTTAAAAAATTAGCATTTAGTTAATCATCTTAATATTGTATTATTTAATGAAATTATTTGAACGTTACAGAAAGAGCTGATGTCCATCAAAGAAAAGCACTCATGGCAGAATTGAAAATATTAATTCATCTAGGGCGTCACTTGAACATAGTCAACCTTCTTGGAGCAGTGACTAAAAATGTCATTAAAGGTATTGAAGCATTTTTGAAAATTTCACATTTTAATAATTGATAATGTATCATAATATATTTTCAGGAGAGCTCATGGTTATTGTTGAATATTGCTGTTATGGTAATCTCAGGCATTACCTTCTTCAAAAACAAAATAATTTTATTAATCAACTAGATCCTACAACAGATACAGTTGATCCCACAGCAAATAGTCTACCTGGTTCACCTGGAATTGAAAATATTGAAAAACTAGCTGCAGTTTACGAAAGTGCTTTTTCGTCAGGAATGATAAACTCAAATCAAAGGTAATTATAACAATTTAAGAATACTACACAAAATCTTGATATTTTCAAAAATGTTAAAAATAGGATATATATTATATTGTTTCAGTTAAAATTGAATTTATTGTTTGGGACCGTCCATAAATTACATAAGGGCGATTTCGGCCATTCTAGACTCCCACCCACCCCTGTGTAAGAAACCGTAATATTTTCTTTGATCTCCCCTCCCTTTCCCTATCTTACATAATATTTTGGCATGATTTTATACAAAGATTCCTAAAAATCTTAGGTTCAAAATATAGTTAATTAATATGTACTATTATTTATAAAAGACTTTATGTGAACAAATTTAAAAATATAAAAATTTAATGAATTCGAATGAACAATTTATTTTAAGAATTTTATTTTTCAATTATTAACAATATTATTATTATTATTATTAATCAACATCATAATTTTTATTTTTATATTAATTTTAATTTTCACAAAAGACACAAAAAACTTTGCCAGATCGACTAGCTAGTCCACGTGTAAACAGAAACGTCATACAAAAGAGAGAATAGTCATAAAACAAGAGAGAATAGAGAGAAACCACATTCCGTTGCCATATTGATTACATCTTGTCTAAGGCCAAGAAAATAAACTACACGCTGCTAAAATGCACTAGGTGCATCTAGAGACTAAATAATAAAGCTTATAAAACTATATAATGGGGCAATACAACCAATGCTATTTTACGCAGCCTCTGGCTGTGTTCATGTAACTAGTAAAAATTCAGTAGCAAGTAAATTACTCTCTCTTCAAAGCCAGTTTGCCATCAGAATTTCAAAGTGCTGCAGAACTGTTTTTACTAATGCCTCTCTGATACTAGCAGAGCTCCTTCCTTTGCCACCATGTATTGTAGAAAAGGTTCTAAACTACTACATCAGAACTACAAACATCAGGGCTTAACAACGGTCTCTACACCTATCTACAGCTGTTCATATGTTACGACATTGCAATTACTCTACTATCTCTGATCATCATCCTGTAAACAAGGTTATTTGGTGTCATCTGTTTCCTCCATGGATAATCATGCAGACATTAATATCTACAGAGATGGGTCCAAAAGCTCCCTTCTTGTCGGCTCAAGTATCTGTATCTTCCTCCAAATAGATGGAGGTATGTAGAAGGTACAGATACCTCCCACATACCTCCATCTATCAAGCTGAAGAAGATGCTGACTATCAAGCTGTTCAGTGGGCCACTTCACTACCAAACAAAACTCTGTCTATCAACATTTACAGTGATTCTCAGTCTGTCCTAAAAGCTCTATTAAATTCCAATTGCAATAGCGATAAAATCGAATATATCCAGCACCATATTAAAAATCATGTAAATAAGATATTATATTTGTTCCTGGCTATACTGGAAATGAAAAAGCCGACTTTGAGGCTAAGTCAGCTGCAAAGGACACTCACTGATTTGGACTACACTCGCATCCCTCTCTCACGTAGCAGCCTTAAAAATTATATTCATGACAATGCTATGCAAAAGTGGAAAAATGAGAGAGAAACCACCACATAGCCTTTCTCCCATGACAAAAAATATGTAGAGCATGAATCTGCTAGCATTCCCCGCATTTCTTTATGCAGTGAGAATGTAGCGAAATGACGTCATGAGCGGTGTTTGCCAATTAGAAACCAGTTTCAGTGTGTTCGCTGTAAAGTGCTTCTCGAGCGCTGAATAAAGAAATGTGGCCATTATTACTCTATCATGTCACACGAGACAACGAGCATTCTTAATAGAAACTGCCAAATTTAAGCCAAATTCAAAACGCCATCAAAAAATAAAAATAAGAATATTACGTAAGATGAGATCTATTACCCCCCTACTCGAGTAAGAAATCGTAAGAAATCCTTGACCCCCCCAAAATACCTTACGTAATTTATGGACGGCCCCTTTCTTGTAATTTATATAAATAAAACTTTGCAATTTCCAATTATTTATCTCTTGTTCATTATTCTGTATTTATTTTTTAACTTTCTTAAAATTGAATTGTAATACTTTTCAGTGTTTGTTGGTTACATAAATCATTAAAAGTTTAAGACATTTTCTGGCCAAAAATAGTCTCAGTTAGATCATCTTGCCTATTTACCTGATTTAGCTCCCTGTGATTTCTGGCTATTTCCAAAATTAAGAGCTGCACCAAAAGGATGAAGATTTTTTAATATAACTGATATCCAACAGAATGTGAGACTACTGCTCTACAGTATTCTGGAAAATGAATTCTAGGCCTGCATCCAGAAATGAGAACTCCATTTAAGTCAGTGTATAGATGCACAATGAGAGTACTTTGAAGATGACAGTAGCCACTAGTGTACAGTTCCACATGTATATTTTTTAAAGGTGTCTTCAGGAAATTAAATTGTCACCTTGTATTCACTAAAGTGATCTTGTCACCATAGTAAATATGTGCAATTGGGGATAGAACAAATTGACAAAAAAATAGAAAAAAAAATTGTTAATTTCTACAATAGGCCAAAAGGGAACTAGTGAACCGAATGAATCAGACACTTGTGGGAGATGATCCGCTGTTCTCGGGTGAACAAAACAAAGACAACAAACCAAATGTAACAGTACAGGGATTTATTCTGCCGAAGCTAGTACAGCATGTCAGGGATTTTTCCCGTAACACATTACAATCTCAACATTACAATTAATAGACCTCCTTCATTAGAGATATACACAGAACATAAACCACGTATCCCAGCAGACAATACTTTCCTTCTGAACCTTTCTTCACTATTTACAGTACTATCTTCCACTGCTGTTCATAGTTCACGACGATCGCCTTTCCACTCCGGCTTTTCACTCCACTCTTGGTTACGGCTTCCATACACACCAGAATCCACGATCCTACTCCTTTTGACCAACTCACTACCAACCACCTTCACTTTCCTTTTTCCCCTAGGACTCGTCACTGAGCCAAACATTCTTTCATGGCTGGGGGAACATGTTAGGCGTAAGGCACAAATATATAAAACAAAAATGCTTAATTCAGGAAACGAAAATTTATGTTTAGAGAAACAATTTTTTCTTTTAAAGAATTACATTAGCTCCAGAGGTAATTTAAAGCATTTTGTTTTATATATTTACTATATTCACTATTTTTAAAGAAAAAAAAATGGAAAATTATTTATATTTAATTACTGAATCATACAATGAAAAACTTAACATGATTGATTTTTTTTTTTTTAACATTCAGAAATCAATCTATCCAATATGTACAAATTTTACATCGACAAAGAAGTTATCAAAATGAATCGGATTCTTCAGGAACAATGAAAACGATTACGACTAAAGTATCAGAAAGTGGTTCTGGAGATACAAATCAAGTTGGAATTATTGTGAGTGGCTCAGAATGTAGAGATACTGCAGATATAATTAGTCAGCCGGTAACAACTTGTGACTTATTGTGCTTTGCATTTCAAGCAGCTCGAGGAATGGAATATCTCTCATCCAAAAAGGTAATAGAATGAATTATTTTTTAAAAATTTTTTCATTCAAGAATTAATGGTATTTGTTTATATACAGGGTGTATCAGAATGACATTTTAAAAATTTGGGGGATTGTAGAGGATGAAATTTTGAACATTTTGATATAAGGAACCTATAGCCAGAAATTTGAACTAAAATGTCTACAACACTTTGCACGTTCTATGCGGTCGGTATGCCGAATGAAACAGCAGAATAGAGTATTTATGACAAGTTTTATTGACAAAACAGTAGAGTACAATCTAACTGTACATTGAATCAGTTGTTGCACTACTCTAGAGTAAATGTTCAATGTGATGATCACCAACTTCGTTACATAATGTGTCCAACTCTCTGTAAGATGCCACGCTCCCCTCTGATGGCATTAAATGCTGTAAAGATGCAAGGGGTGACCTGAAGGATGACAAGCACTAACAAGGGAACTGTCGGAATGTCTTCTAATAAATTTTAATAAAATTTAGTTAATAACTACGTTAAAAGTATACAAACTCTATTTTAAATTTGTAGCATTCACTAAAAGTGTTGATCAGAGTTATTAGCAATCAAATGTCACACTACTTTATAGTAGTTTAGCACAATTACGCAAATTTTTAGAAGTGAAAGGGTCGCGGAGGAAGACTGCGATATTACATTTAGAATAAATTCTGGAATTTTCAAAAATGGTTGAAGAATTAATAAAATTTTGTATACTTTTAACATAATTATTAACTAAATTTTATTAATTCTTCTCNCAGTAAAAGTAGTTAAGCAGTAAAACTGGTAGAATAACAAGACTTTATTTTCCTAGTGTTGAATGCAGGTTCTCATCACTACTTAGAGATTTAACGTTTGCTACTGCTCAACTACTTACTGAGCATGGTAATTTTAGAAGCTACCAAGCGATGTATAACCGGGCAGAAACTGCTCCTTGCTTTTGTGTATAGAAAACCTAGACACCGTCGACCATATGATCTATCATTGTCCAATTTACGATCAACATACACTTATTCTGAGATTAGAAATTTTTACGCTTGGTTTCGGGTGGCCACGTCCACTCGATAAGCTTGTTCAGAAACCACTATTTCTTGCTTTTTACAATGATGTTAAAAAATATGGAAGAAAAGACTATTTATAATTTCTGGTTTTACATTTTAGTTTTCACTGAAAGCCGAATACTAATTTTATGTTTACTTTGTATCATGCATTTTGGTTTATGTATTCTTAGTGTTATACAACCCAAAGGAGTGGTGCACTTATTCTAATAAAAAACAAGAGAGAGAAACCACTGCACGGCCTTTCTCCCATGACAGAAAATGTGTAGAGCGTAAATCTGTTAGCGTTATTACTCTATCACGTCACACGAGACAACCAGCGTTCTTAATCGAAACTGCCAAATTGAAGCCAAATTCAAAATGCTACAACTCAACGAGATCAAAAAATAAAAATAAGAATATTACGTAAGACGAGATCTATTACCCCCCTACCCCTGAGTAAGAAATAGTAAGGAATCCTTTACCCCCACCCACCCCAAAACACCTTACGTAATTTATGGACGGCCCCTTACTATAGTTTTTTTTCAATGTACTACTTAGCTTTAATTTGAGTGTGTTTTTCGTGTTGGAACGAATTATTTGGTTTTACATATAATCGTATGGGAAAAAATGATTCACCTTACGACATTTTCATGATACAATCTCAGTTTCGGAACAGATTAATTTCGTATCCTGAGGTACCACTGTATATGATTATGAACTTAAGTTTAAATAGTACATATCTAATTGTTTATTTAATAAAGATATGCATCATAATTCCCTTTAGAATTTTCGTATATTATGCCAATTCCACTATGAATTGTTCCATTTAAGAGTTTCATAGTCCAAGTAATTAAAGTAACTGCAGACATATGGAGATATTCAAATCTTTCCAGATGTCTGTATATATCATTAACTAATACAAGTCTATAATCGGAATACTCATATAATTTATAAAGGTGACTTAGTGCTACATTATCGTGATGAGGCACAATATAATTTTTACTTTTTTTGCCCTGTTGGCACTAAGAGGACTTTTTTTTAGCAAGCCCACAATGGGGCGGCCGGGTGATGAGGGCTCTGTCATATCCGGACGGACTAGCCCCGAAAGATTCCTGGAGATTTTCCGATCCCAGGTTCCCCAGAGAAGTAGCCTGCTATCATGACCGCTCGGCCATCCGGCTTATAACTGAATACCTGTTAAGATCTAATAGAGCTTAACAGTTTTGGCTTTCAGTTATTATTACAAACAAAGTAAATGTGTAAAGCAGCTCAGAGTTAGCATAAGCTTTGACGTCATGTGACGTCAATGATATTTAAAAACAAAATTAAATACTTAAAATACTTGAATATTTAGCAACATACTTAAAATAGTATGTTGCTAAATATTCAAAAATTTCTAAATCCAAAAAAAGTGGAACATCCACATCAGCAGTGTATCAATTCAAGTGGTGGTGTTTCTCATAACTTGCTACTTGTCATATTTAAAATACAAGTCTTGAGAAAATCCACAATATTGCCACCTACAAGCATGGTGTAGACCAGCAGTTGCCAACATTTCTGACCTTATGGATCACTAAATTCATGATTTTGAATCCCATGGACCACTATCATGAATTTTTTAAATGATGATACAAACATCTATAGAATAATAATCATGAAAGTTTCATTTTACTTTATATGAAATTCATTTGCTTAATTACAACAAATTAGTGTGAGGTTCTTTGAAATAATTTTATGGATTCTTAGCTCTTTTTCATGAAGGATGACAATGCACTCACAACATTATTTATTGTTTATTAGTTATTAATTTATTGACATTTCGTGTTTGGTTTTAGATTCTAATAGAAAAACCCAACAAGTGAGAAAAAGCAACCAAGCATTTTGAATTTCTTTCGTAATACTTTCTGTAATCTCAAATTGATTGATGCCAAAATCACTCCACTGATCACCAAAATTTTCTCGCGGACCGTCAGTGGTCCACGGACCACCTTCTGGCAACCACCAGTTTATATAAGTTTATCAAATAATGTTGATTTATTGGTGTGTTGACACATTTTTAAGTAAACATCTGAATTGGATGAATTGTTCTGGGATATACAGTATTGTATAAAGATGACATCCGGGATATGGTAATAAAGCAGCTATATTGTGGTATGATTTCATTATAGTTAGTTCAAATGCAACTGAACTGAAATCATCACAGGGAAGTGATAATATTGAAAGATGTATTCTAAGCTGGATGAGTTGAAAAGCATTTTGAATGCTTTCACAAAGTGAATTTGGTTGAGTCCCTCACAATCATGCTTAATTGAAATAAGGAATGGGAGTATCTATCCATAAATAATTTCTTCTGCATCCTGAGACAAGTTAATTTTCGAGAGACTTGTGAATTTCCGCAATGTTATTTAATGAGACTTGTGAAACTCCGCAATGAAGTTGCAAGGTTTCTGGACAAGAAAAATGACCACGCGGAATTACTACTAGACAAGTTGTTCTGAAACTTGTGTATTTCATAGAATATTTCAAAATTAAACGAATTGAATCTATACTTACATGAAAGAAAATAATTCAGTAATTCAGTATTTTCACCAAAAAAAAAAACCTCAAGGTTTCACCAAAAATTTTTGAGAGGAACAATGGAAGCTGGTAGAACCACACAGCTGTTTTGAAACTTTAGGTGGTTTAATTTCATCGAAAATGATGTGAAACCACCTAATGGCACTTGAAAGCATTGAAAGAAACTTTTGATTTTTTTACTTCCCTAAAGAAGTGAAAACCTTTCTTTTTTTAACTGTTCGATCTATGGGTACTAAGAGGGCCTCTCTTTAATAACCCCATTATGGTTCGGTCATGCTCAGAATGGAGTGGGAGAATAGAGGTACAGGACCCAACATATTTGGACAGACTACATCGAAAAATTCTAGGGATTTTTAACCCATCCAGATTAGACCACATGCCCCCATAGTAGTAGGTTGCCACCCTAACCATTAGGTCATCTAGCCTTCACGTCGATGAAAACCTCTCAAAAGAACAGGGTTACAAATTCATTTTAACGCAACATGATTTTAACGCAACTGAAATGTAGATAGTCACAAAAAATCTCGTCAATATAATTAAAAATCCAGCAACGAGTTGCATAACTTTCTTGGCTGTTATGAGTTTTTATTTTTTAAAAATTATAACATTAAGCAAAATAAATAAAATTGTGTGTTGCGCCTTCTGTTATGACATTTTGTTATAAAAAAATTTTTAATTACTATAAAATGGCAAAAAGCTTAATTCTGAGGGTAGGGATGAGTTTTATAACAAAGTGTAAATGTTAATTAATAACAAATAATCTTCGTTAACTACCCCTCTCGAGATACATGACCCGTCTTCCTACCCTCTCGACCTTTCATTCATTATAGATAATTCCCTATTAATTAATCACTTGTCCTATAACATATATGTATGTTATGGATCCATTTTATTTACTGTTATATATATATAACAGTTATTTTTATTGTTTTTGGATTCAGATCTCAAAACATGGAAATTTGCAAAAAACTCTGAGCTTGGAGGATCAAATTTCACACTTCCCATCCCATATTTTCCCTTGTTACATATATATAACAGCTGGAAAAGTATAAAATGGAATTTTTGACTGATTTTCAAAATTTTCACAAACTGCAAATTTTGCAGCAGGCAAAAAAATTAATGTTTAAAGCACTGGTTAAGATTAACAACAACTAAGTCTGATAACATGCAATTGTTGAGGCTGATGTGTTGAACTTAATACATTTTTGAAGATTTTTTAGCTATTGAAGTTATAAATGTCCTGATTACACTATATGAGTTTTTATAATGTATTTTAATTTGTAAGTTTTGTGACATGCTAATTTTATAAAATTAAACAACTGATTATAATGTGGATTCTACTGGTTTTTATTTTTTTATTTTTAGAATATATTTTTTGAATACTAAAAGACTAAATACTTTTGAATAGACTGAAAACATACAATCTGTATTCAAAAATATACTATTCATAAACTACTCATTCTGTATTAAACTATAAAATTCTAAAAGAATATCTCTCTTGATTTTAAATAAAAAATAATGACAACCAACTTTTAATTACAGCATGCTAAAGATCAAATAAGATTTACACTCATCATTCTTATAAAAATATTCATTTCTTATTAAAGTTTCAATCATAAAAATTAGTTTTTATGCATCTTAAATTTTTTCTCAAAAATTAAATTATTGAAATCATTGTTTATAATCTGTCTTCTATCTTATGCATCCCTGCATTGCATAGCTAAAATTTAGAATGGATTTCAACATCAGGGTTAGAGTTTAATGGATCATCAGTATAACTGATACATTTACTGCAAATTATAGTCAATAATATTCATGTTCTAAAAAATTGGAAGAACAAAAATACAATGATGATAAAACAGAGATTAGTGCAGTAGAGATACCATTTTATATAAGTATCAAAAAATCACAGCCAAGAACAATATTGAAGGATAAAAGTGAGAGGAAAGCATAGGGTTTCCCTATTGTGCAAATATTGAAGGAAATAAAAACAAAAAAATATATTAGTGACACATGCATAGAACAAAACTGAATGGAGGATTTTCTCCTAACAGCAAACTAGTACAGGAACATATGTTTGTTTTACTGCTCCTATATCTTTGCAGTACAGAACAGCAGGAACAAAGAGAAATATTCGTATATATCAATAAAATTTTCTTTTCATCTTCAAATTTGGATTATAAATCACACTATTTTTAAAACTAAAATAATAGATGAAAACACCTATTGATCCTGTGAAGAAACTTGGCAATTGTATAATGATATTTTTCAAATTTTAATAAAATATGACTTTAAAATGAGACAGTAATATATAAATTTAGACTTAATCTTTAAATTTAGCATGCTTACTTTATGTTTGAAATATAGCTTTAACAATAATTTTATACAAGTTAGGCATAAACACATGTAAATGATGAAAATTTGTTACCTAAGTAAAAAATCTTATAGATTTATGAAAGATATTAAAGAACCACAGCAATAAATTATTGGCAAATAAATAATGTATAGTATAGTGAGGATGTCTACAATTGTTAGTAGTATATCATTCATATTTGTGTTGAACAGGTTCAGTACATTAATGCTTTATTGAGTTATGATATATTTTCATTTCTCACGTAGTTTTTTACAGTTGATCTTTCTCTCTGCAATATGTTGAGGAATGAGCTGTGAACTTGAGTTCTTTCTTTTGCTCTTAGATTTTTGGAAATTATACAAATAACAATTCATACCAAACACTCTACTTTTCTCCACAATGTCCCTTTGGGTACTGAGATTTGCCTACTTTCTAGGATTTACCTTCTTCACTATGGCAGGTGTCTGACTTGGACAGGCTACTGTTTTTGGATGCCACAGTCTACCAAACTTTCAGCTTCCCTAAATTCTCCTTTTCCTGTAACACAGTGAATTCCTTTAAAATGTCAAAATTTATGCTTGCACCTCAATTAATTCACTATAGCTATACCACTCTTTGGAAAGAGCAATAATGTACCCCTCAAACCAGCTATCAATTTTTAATTGCAAAAGCCATCAAAAGTTGATAGCTGGTTTGTCATATGAAATGATATCACTATTATATTTTACTTAGCAGACAGTACTTTATAATTCTACTTTCAGCAGATTATAATTGGCAAATGCATAAAGAACAAGCACAAATTTTATATTGTTTCCAAACAGTCCATTGTACTGATGTTGCTAAATTAACTTGAGTAACAAATTCATATTGCTGGTCATATTGCTTCATGACAACATTGAAAATTGACTAGTATGTATTATAAAATCAGACTGTTGAATTGAGATTCAGCTTAGCAGACCAAAAGAAAGCTTTATAAATACATGTAAATAATGCAAACATTTTGAGCATATATGTATAATTGGCAAAAAGTAATTAAAATACTTTGAAAAATTTCAAATTAGATTTGTAAGACATCCAAAGAATTCTGCTCAATAAATGAAAAGAAAAAGTTAACTTCTATCCAACAAATAATAGAAACCCTGAAAATTAAAAAGTATTTTCAAGCATACTTTAACAAATGCATTAAGCCAGTGGCTTTTCAAACTTTTTGGATTACTGCCCCCTTGGTTTGACTGTTAGTATCAATAGTAATACCCCATTTTGTGTACACGGGCCCTCCTATCATGCCTAACATCATCTTGGATAATTCAAACGCCTTCCAGGGGCAATATCACCCACTTTGAGAACCACTGCTTTAAGCAGTTAAATCTAGTCTAAACAAATTCTAAATAAGATTGATGTTCTAGTACAGTGGTTGCCAACAGGTCGTCTGTAAACCACTGATGGTCTGCAAGAAAATTCTGGTGGACCGTGGAGAAAGTTGGACATTGATCAATTAAAGATTACAGAAAGTATTATGAAATGCTTGGTTGCTTTTTCTCGCTCATTGGGTTTTTCTATTGGAATCTAAAACCAAACATGAAATGTCAATAAATTAATAACTAATCAACAATAAATAATGTTGTGAGTGCATTGTCGTCCTTCATGGAAAAGAGCCAAGAATCCATAAACTTATTTCAAACAAGCAGCAACAAACTTTACACTAATTTGTTGTAATTAAACAAGTGAATTTCAGATTAATAAAGTAAAATAAAACTTTCGTGATTATTATTCTATAAATGTTTGTATCGTTAAAAAAAAATTCATGTAGTGGTTCATGGGATTCAAAATTATGAATTTAGTGGTCCATAAAGTCAAAGACTATACATATACTGTACTAGAATAACAGTTGCCAATGAATTTGAAATAAAAGGTTAGAAAACATTTTCAAAATTCAAAAACTAACTAATAAAATATGCTAAAAAAATTTAATAGGTTCGTTCTAGACTATTAATGTTCTTACTTGGAATTTCTTATTCTAAACCCAAAGATGCCTACTTAGCCATCAAACATTTTGAGTTTTGGATTATTTGAATACTGAATATAGAATTTTTTGTAAATATTTCCTTTCCAGTTGTTTTAATTTTTTCAAGGAATAAATTTTGGATTTAGACATGCATATTTTTAGACTTTCAGTAAAAACATGATAGTACAGTAGAGCCTCGAAAACTCGGCCTAATGTGGACTGAAGGGTGGCAGAGTTTGTGAAAATGCCAGGTTATCAGGAATGGGGTTAAAAAGGATAAGTATGCGTGTTTCCTCAAAAAATATTGTACTGTACTTGTATGTATTGTTTACTTGAGAATACAACAGAATAAACTGCCCAAATACCCTTAAACAAAGGAAAAGTACATCCTTTATGAAGGCATAGAGCCTTTACTACATAAAAATGAAAATTAATGAATACACTGTGTACAGTAATTTACTTCATAAGACAGACCTCAGAAAAATACTTTATGAGGCATATAATGGCTGGCTATAATGAAAATTAATTAACTAAGGATTTTTTGCCCTGCCAGGGTGTGGCCGAGTTTTCGAGGCTTTACTGTAGTAAGTAATAACTTTTAATATAATGCTCATTTAAAAATACTTTATAATTTCAAAAAGTTTTGATTGGTCTCAAAAATATGCATGTATCAATGTAATTAACTTTAACTGCAGCAAAATTCTCAAGATCTGTGCATCTCGCACGTACTTTAGACCAGTGTTTTTCAACAGCTGCTCCATAAAAAATTTTACCAGTCCGCAGAAAAATACTCGACCTCACTGAAGCTGATGTAGTTAATTACAGGCGATATTTAAATAGTAATCTAGACTTGTAACTCTAGAAAAGCATAAATAAGCATAATTCTTAGTCACATACAATTATCCGATCCATGTAAAATTATCCATAATTTCACCGGTCCTTGATGAGAGAGGTTGAAAAACACTCCTTTAGACAATCTTGAGAATTTTTAACAGTTAAAGTTAATTACACCAACAGTTTCGTTTATTTATTGTTTGTTTTAACGTTAAGTTCCATCTATACACATACCTATTTCAAATGTGCATATTTTAATAAAAACAAATATTTTTTGTTTATAGCTATAACAAACTTTTAAATACTGTTACATTTTAAAAGGAAACACTTCATATATCATACATTTGAAATGATTCACATCAATCAGATTCTCTTTTCTACTGTATTCAACTTTTCTAAAAGTTCCGTATTTTTCTTCTCGCGCATTTCTTTCATGCAGTCTTTCAAACGTTTTTTCGTATCTAAATTTTCGGGAGGATACAATTCTCTTCGAACATTAACAACCCATTTCTCAAAATACTGTGGTTGATTGAAATAATAAAAAGTACCAACGGGAAATGCCATATACACAGCAATTCTCATTATTTCTAGTTTCCATCCGCCCATAATCACCGTTATATAAATGTCACACGTGTCTTTTCGTCCAATTTTAGATTAACTTCTCACGTAAAATCACTCGAAATACTTTCACTCCTGTACACAAACAACATGAATTCATGCTTCTAACGCCCTCTGGTTGGAATATATATATACAAAAATAAAAGGATATAAATAAATAAATAAAATTAATCTATTAATAAATTTATAAAATTTAATGTTAAGGTAACTTATGTNTAAATTACGAACAACATTAAATAATCATGTGTACAAATCTGAAACAACATTGTTTATTTTTTATATTTCTAGTTTTTATCTAAATTATTTAAAATATATCTACAACCAGGTAAAGGAGTAATAGTTTGTAAATGATCAGTGTCCGCATTTCAGTTTTATTAGAAAAAGTTAGCCCAAATTTTGATACTATTTTATTGATAGCTCTGATCGCGTTTCATGAAAAGTAAGTAGTTCCAGAAATATGAGTGGGTATCTATTTTGCTAAAAAGAATTACCTTAGAATTAAATAAATAAATAGGCGTTAAATAGCTACCGGGAATCGTGTGTGTCTTCCGTCATACTGAAAAGTCAATGCTCCATTTGCATTTCATATGCACATCGTTAAAACGTTTTAGAATTTACAAAAAAATAATAAATTTTAATGTATTGAATAATAATCATGAAAATAAAAAATTTCTAAAATCAAACCAAAAGATGAATTCTTAAAACTTCATCATTAACAGACACTATTTAATTATACAGAGGGAAAAGAATATCTCAATACTAAAATACAGTGGTACCTGATGATACGAACACCCCAGCATACAAAATTTTCAGGATACGACATGAAGTTCGAACATATTTTTGCTCCACAATACGAACAAAAACTCACCACACGACGTTACATTAGTTCGCAGCGCCATTTTTTATTCACTTCTGTTCATTGGTCTCAGTCCATGTTTTGCTTCGTCGTGGAAGGATCTCGCTCGATAATGGAAATCTTGAGGTATTATCAGAAAATGGCTGATTTTATTGAAAAGAAACACTCCAAAAAGGTTTACACTAGCTGTATTGCTGCTCAGAGTAATGACATTTGCCTAAGTAATTTTAGAAACATTTTAAAAACTAGGCAAAGCCAAACCTCTTTGGATAGATATTTTACCAAACGATCTCTATCCAGTGAAAGTGCTGGTGGAAGTGAAGGAAAGAAAGCAAAAAGCAGTGAATAAAAATTTTTAAAAATATATATATAAAACAACACTAATCTTTTCTAAGTTATTTCTAAGTTATTGTCACATTGTTACGAAAGTTAATTTTTAGTATCATTTTCCTTCTCTTCCGCCATCAGTTTACACCTCCACCGTCGTCTATCCTCAAAGGTAAAGTGCAAATAAAACTACATTTTTTTTTATCAATTATTATTCTATTATGGTTATTTATACATTTACAACTACAAAATGCATTTTTCAGTATTTTCCTTAGGGGCCGTCCATAAATTACGTAAGGGCGATTTCGGCCATTCTAGACCCCCACCCACCCCTGTGTAAGAAAAAGTAATATTTTCTTTTTATCCCCCCTCCCCTTCCTATCTTACGTAATATTTTGGCATGATTTTATAGAAAGATTTTAAATTAACCAAAAAAATGTTTTTAATGAAACCCTAAACACATTAGGTCCAAAATATATAATTATTAACTAGTTANGTTGCTAAATATTCAAAAATTTCTAAATCCAAAAAAAGTGGAACATCCACATCAGCAGTGTATCAATTCAAGTGGTGGTGTTTCTCATAACTTGCTACTTGTCATATTTAAAATACAAGTCTTGAGAAAATCCACAATATTGCCACCTACAAGCATGGTGTAGACCAGCAGTTGCCAACATTTCTGACCTTATGGATCACTAAATTCATGATTTTGAATCCCATGGACCACTATCATGAATTTTTTAAATGATGATACAAACATCTATAGAATAATAATCATGAAAGTTTCATTTTACTTTATATGAAATTCATTTGCTTAATTACAACAAATTAGTGTGAGGTTCTTTGAAATAATTTTATGGATTCTTAGCTCTTTTTCATGAAGGATGACAATGCACTCACAACATTATTTATTGTTTATTAGTTATTAATTTATTGACATTTCGTGTTTGGTTTTAGATTCTAATAGAAAAACCCAACAAGTGAGAAAAAGCAACCAAGCATTTTGAATTTCTTTCGTAATACTTTCTGTAATCTCAAATTGATTGATGCCAAAATCACTCCACTGATCACCAAAATTTTCTCGCGGACCGTCAGTGGTCCACGGACCACCTTCTGGCAACCACCAGTTTATATAAGTTTATCAAATAATGTTGATTTATTGGTGTGTTGACACATTTTTAAGTAAACATCTGAATTGGATGAATTGTTCTGGGATATACAGTATTGTATAAAGATGACATCCGGGATATGGTAATAAAGCAGCTATATTGTGGTATGATTTCATTATAGTTAGTTCAAATGCAACTGAACTGAAATCATCACAGGGAAGTGATAATATTGAAAGATGTATTCTAAGCTGGATGAGTTGAAAAGCATTTTGAATGCTTTCACAAAGTGAATTTGGTTGAGTCCCTCACAATCATGCTTAATTGAAATAAGGAATGGGAGTATCTATCCATAAATAATTTCTTCTGCATCCTGAGACAAGTTAATTTTCGAGAGACTTGTGAATTTCCGCAATGTTATTTAATGAGACTTGTGAAACTCCGCAATGAAGTTGCAAGGTTTCTGGACAAGAAAAATGACCACGCGGAATTACTACTAGACAAGTTGTTCTGAAACTTGTGTATTTCATAGAATATTTCAAAATTAAACGAATTGAATCTATACTTACATGAAAGAAAATAATTCAGTAATTCAGTATTTTCACCAAAAAAAAAAACCTCAAGGTTTCACCAAAAATTTTTGAGAGGAACAATGGAAGCTGGTAGAACCACACAGCTGTTTTGAAACTTTAGGTGGTTTAATTTCATCGAAAATGATGTGAAACCACCTAATGGCACTTGAAAGCATTGAAAGAAACTTTTGATTTTTTTACTTCCCTAAAGAAGTGAAAACCTTTCTTTTTTTAACTGTTCGATCTATGGGTACTAAGAGGGCCTCTCTTTAATAACCCCATTATGGTTCGGTCATGCTCAGAATGGAGTGGGAGAATAGAGGTACAGGACCCAACATATTTGGACAGACTACATCGAAAAATTCTAGGGATTTTTAACCCATCCAGATTAGACCACATGCCCCCATAGTAGTAGGTTGCCACCCTAACCATTAGGTCATCTAGCCTTCACGTCGATGAAAACCTCTCAAAAGAACAGGGTTACAAATTCATTTTAACGCAACATGATTTTAACGCAACTGAAATGTAGATAGTCACAAAAAATCTCGTCAATATAATTAAAAATCCAGCAACGAGTTGCATAACTTTCTTGGCTGTTATGAGTTTTTATTTTTTAAAAATTATAACATTAAGCAAAATAAATAAAATTGTGTGTTGCGCCTTCTGTTATGACATTTTGTTATAAAAAAATTTTTAATTACTATAAAATGGCAAAAAGCTTAATTCTGAGGGTAGGGATGAGTTTTATAACAAAGTGTAAATGTTAATTAATAACAAATAATCTTCGTTAACTACCCCTCTCGAGATACATGACCCGTCTTCCTACCCTCTCGACCTTTCATTCATTATAGATAATTCCCTATTAATTAATCACTTGTCCTATAACATATATGTATGTTATGGATCCATTTTATTTACTGTTATATATATATAACAGTTATTTTTATTGTTTTTGGATTCAGATCTCAAAACATGGAAATTTGCAAAAAACTCTGAGCTTGGAGGGTCAAATTTCACACTTCCCATCCCATATTTTCCCTTGTTACATATATATAACAGCTGGAAAAGTATAAAATGGAATTTTTGACTGATTTTCAAAATTTTCACAAACTGCAAATTTTGCAGCAGGCAAAAAAATTAATGTTTAAAGCACTGGTTAAGATTAACAACAACTAAGTCTGATAACATGCAATTGTTGAGGCTGATGTGTTGAACTTAATACATTTTTGAAGATTTTTTAGCTATTGAAGTTATAAATGTCCTGATTACACTATATGAGTTTTTATAATGTATTTTAATTTGTAAGTTTTGTGACATGCTAATTTTATAAAATTAAACAACTGATTATAATGTGGATTCTACTGGTTTTTATTTTTTTATTTTTAGAATATATTTTTTGAATACTAAAAGACTAAATACTTTTGAATAGACTGAAAACATACAATCTGTATTCAAAAATATACTATTCATAAACTACTCATTCTGTATTAAACTATAAAATTCTAAAAGAATATCTCTCTTGATTTTAAATAAAAAATAATGACAACCAACTTTTAATTACAGCATGCTAAAGATCAAATAAGATTTACACTCATCATTCTTATAAAAATATTCATTTCTTATTAAAGTTTCAATCATAAAAATTAGTTTTTATGCATCTTAAATTTTTTCTCAAAAATTAAATTATTGAAATCATTGTTTATAATCTGTCTTCTATCTTATGCATCCCTGCATTGCATAGCTAAAATTTAGAATGGATTTCAACATCAGGGTTAGAGTTTAATGGATCATCAGTATAACTGATACATTTACTGCAAATTATAGTCAATAATATTCATGTTCTAAAAAATTGGAAGAACAAAAATACAATGATGATAAAACAGAGATTAGTGCAGTAGAGATACCATTTTATATAAGTATCAAAAAATCACAGCCAAGAACAATATTGAAGGATAAAAGTGAGAGGAAAGCATAGGGTTTCCCTATTGTGCAAATATTGAAGGAAATAAAAACAAAAAAATATATTAGTGACACATGCATAGAACAAAACTGAATGGAGGATTTTCTCCTAACAGCAAACTAGTACAGGAACATATGTTTGTTTTACTGCTCCTATATCTTTGCAGTACAGAACAGCAGGAACAAAGAGAAATATTCGTATATATCAATAAAATTTTCTTTTCATCTTCAAATTTGGATTATAAATCACACTATTTTTAAAACTAAAATAATAGATGAAAACACCTATTGATCCTGTGAAGAAACTTGGCAATTGTATAATGATATTTTTCAAATTTTAATAAAATATGACTTTAAAATGAGACAGTAATATATAAATTTAGACTTAATCTTTAAATTTAGCATGCTTACTTTATGTTTGAAATATAGCTTTAACAATAATTTTATACAAGTTAGGCATAAACACATGTAAATGATGAAAATTTGTTACCTAAGTAAAAAATCTTATAGATTTATGAAAGATATTAAAGAACCACAGCAATAAATTATTGGCAAATAAATAATGTATAGTATAGTGAGGATGTCTACAATTGTTAGTAGTATATCATTCATATTTGTGTTGAACAGGTTCAGTACATTAATGCTTTATTGAGTTATGATATATTTTCATTTCTCACGTAGTTTTTTACAGTTGATCTTTCTCTCTGCAATATGTTGAGGAATGAGCTGTGAACTTGAGTTCTTTCTTTTGCTCTTAGATTTTTGGAAATTATACAAATAACAATTCATACCAAACACTCTACTTTTCTCCACAATGTCCCTTTGGGTACTGAGATTTGCCTACTTTCTAGGATTTACCTTCTTCACTATGGCAGGTGTCTGACTTGGACAGGCTACTGTTTTTGGATGCCACAGTCTACCAAACTTTCAGCTTCCCTAAATTCTCCTTTTCCTGTAACACAGTGAATTCCTTTAAAATGTCAAAATTTATGCTTGCACCTCAATTAATTCACTATAGCTATACCACTCTTTGGAAAGAGCAATAATGTACCCCTCAAACCAGCTATCAATTTTTAATTGCAAAAGCCATCAAAAGTTGATAGCTGGTTTGTCATATGAAATGATATCACTATTATATTTTACTTAGCAGACAGTACTTTATAATTCTACTTTCAGCAGATTATAATTGGCAAATGCATAAAGAACAAGCACAAATTTTATATTGTTTCCAAACAGTCCATTGTACTGATGTTGCTAAATTAACTTGAGTAACAAATTCATATTGCTGGTCATATTGCTTCATGACAACATTGAAAATTGACTAGTATGTATTATAAAATCAGACTGTTGAATTGAGATTCAGCTTAGCAGACCAAAAGAAAGCTTTATAAATACATGTAAATAATGCAAACATTTTGAGCATATATGTATAATTGGCAAAAAGTAATTAAAATACTTTGAAAAATTTCAAATTAGATTTGTAAGACATCCAAAGAATTCTGCTCAATAAATGAAAAGAAAAAGTTAACTTCTATCCAACAAATAATAGAAACCCTGAAAATTAAAAAGTATTTTCAAGCATACTTTAACAAATGCATTAAGCCAGTGGCTTTTCAAACTTTTTGGATTACTGCCCCCTTGGTTTGACTGTTAGTATCAATAGTAATACCCCATTTTGTGTACACGGGCCCTCCTATCATGCCTAACATCATCTTGGATAATTCAAACGCCTTCCAGGGGCAATATCACCCACTTTGAGAACCACTGCTTTAAGCAGTTAAATCTAGTCTAAACAAATTCTAAATAAGATTGATGTTCTAGTACAGTGGTTGCCAACAGGTCGTCTGTAAACCACTGATGGTCTGCAAGAAAATTCTGGTGGACCGTGGAGAAAGTTGGACATTGATCAATTAAAGATTACAGAAAGTATTATGAAATGCTTGGTTGCTTTTTCTCGCTCATTGGGTTTTTCTATTGGAATCTAAAACCAAACATGAAATGTCAATAAATTAATAACTAATCAACAATAAATAATGTTGTGAGTGCATTGTCGTCCTTCATGGAAAAGAGCCAAGAATCCATAAACTTATTTCAAACAAGCAGCAACAAACTTTACACTAATTTGTTGTAATTAAACAAGTGAATTTCAGATTAATAAAGTAAAATAAAACTTTCGTGATTATTATTCTATAAATGTTTGTATCGTTAAAAAAAAATTCATGTAGTGGTTCATGGGATTCAAAATTATGAATTTAGTGGTCCATAAAGTCAAAGACTATACATATACTGTACTAGAATAACAGTTGCCAATGAATTTGAAATAAAAGGTTAGAAAACATTTTCAAAATTCAAAAACTAACTAATAAAATATGCTAAAAAAATTTAATAGGTTCGTTCTAGACTATTAATGTTCTTACTTGGAATTTCTTATTCTAAACCCAAAGATGCCTACTTAGCCATCAAACATTTTGAGTTTTGGATTATTTGAATACTGAATATAGAATTTTTTGTAAATATTTCCTTTCCAGTTGTTTTAATTTTTTCAAGGAATAAATTTTGGATTTAGACATGCATATTTTTAGACTTTCAGTAAAAACATGATAGTACAGTAGAGCCTCGAAAACTCGGCCTAATGTGGACTGAAGGGTGGCAGAGTTTGTGAAAATGCCAGGTTATCAGGAATGGGGTTAAAAAGGATAAGTATGCGTGTTTCCTCAAAAAATATTGTACTGTACTTGTATGTATTGTTTACTTGAGAATACAACAGAATAAACTGCCCAAATACCCTTAAACAAAGGAAAAGTACATCCTTTATGAAGGCATAGAGCCTTTACTACATAAAAATGAAAATTAATGAATACACTGTGTACAGTAATTTACTTCATAAGACAGACCTCAGAAAAATACTTTATGAGGCATATAATGGCTGGCTATAATGAAAATTAATTAACTAAGGATTTTTTGCCCTGCCAGGGTGTGGCCGAGTTTTCGAGGCTTTACTGTAGTAAGTAATAACTTTTAATATAATGCTCATTTAAAAATACTTTATAATTTCAAAAAGTTTTGATTGGTCTCAAAAATATGCATGTATCAATGTAATTAACTTTAACTGCAGCAAAATTCTCAAGATCTGTGCATCTCGCACGTACTTTAGACCAGTGTTTTTCAACAGCTGCTCCATAAAAAATTTTACCAGTCCGCAGAAAAATACTCGACCTCACTGAAGCTGATGTAGTTAATTACAGGCGATATTTAAATAGTAATCTAGACTTGTAACTCTAGAAAAGCATAAATAAGCATAATTCTTAGTCACATACAATTATCCGATCCATGTAAAATTATCCATAATTTCACCGGTCCTTGATGAGAGAGGTTGAAAAACACTCCTTTAGACAATCTTGAGAATTTTTAACAGTTAAAGTTAATTACACCAACAGTTTCGTTTATTTATTGTTTGTTTTAACGTTAAGTTCCATCTATACACATACCTATTTCAAATGTGCATATTTTAATAAAAACAAATATTTTTTGTTTATAGCTATAACAAACTTTTAAATACTGTTACATTTTAAAAGGAAACACTTCATATATCATACATTTGAAATGATTCACATCAATCAGATTCTCTTTTCTACTGTATTCAACTTTTCTAAAAGTTCCGTATTTTTCTTCTCGCGCATTTCTTTCATGCAGTCTTTCAAACGTTTTTTCGTATCTAAATTTTCGGGAGGATACAATTCTCTTCGAACATTAACAACCCATTTCTCAAAATACTGTGGTTGATTGAAATAATAAAAAGTACCAACGGGAAATGCCATATACACAGCAATTCTCATTATTTCTAGTTTCCATCCGCCCATAATCACCGTTATATAAATGTCACACGTGTCTTTTCGTCCAATTTTAGATTAACTTCTCACGTAAAATCACTCGAAATACTTTCACTCCTGTACACAAACAACATGAATTCATGCTTCTAACGCCCTCTGGTTGGAATATATATATACAAAAATAAAAGGATATAAATAAATAAATAAAATTAATCTATTAATAAATTTATAAAATTTAATGTTAAGGTAACTTATGTAACAATAGCATTATTATCGTTACTTTTGCATTTACAAATTTACAGGAATTTTACGTTTCTAGTTCTCTCTAGTAACTAAAATAAAACCCCGTTCCTCACCACATTATGGGCCTGGCCGAACACATAATGGGCTTGCTAAAAGAAGCCCTCTTAGTGCCCACAGGAAAAAAAAAACTAAAAATAAAACTGCAAAGCAAAGACTCGTAGTTTTGGATCTAAATAGCCGGATGACCGAGGCGATTAATTAAGGTAATAATCAAGATTATTAGATTATAACCGATCTTACCCGTTTTTTACTGGGTGCAAGAAGTAGGTCCCCCTCTTCCGAGACTAATTAAAGAATTTTCAGATTGGTCTAAAAGTATGTTCGATTTTTCGCAAAAGCGCAAAAAACCGTATCTAAAATAGTACAGTAGAAACGGAGTTCTTCAGGGTAATCCTTAAGAACCAAATTTTAATAGCATTAATTTAATGCCCTTTATACAGATGCTACTGTGCCAAATTTTGTTTCTTAAACTTTATTCATTCTGAAATATTGTTTAATAATTCAGAACGGAATAAAGAACTTAAACAAATTAGACGCGAATTTTTCCCATTATTTGACATTTTTTGGGTTCGAGAGATCTCCAAACGTATATTTTTTTCAAAAAACTCGGAGGGTCAAATGTGACACGATTCAAATACTTTTATATATATACATAACAAGTTGGGAAAGTAAAAATAAAGAGTCGGAGTCGGGGGGGGGGGAATTTTTGACGACTCCGACTCCACAGCCCTGATATTTAATAATAGTGTTGCGACAGAAAAGTAAAACTTCACAAAATTTAAATAATGCTAAAATATTTTAATCGCTGAAATTAATTAGCAAAAATTAGTTTCTTCAACAAAACCCTCGTAACAATTCACTCCGACAATTGATTACATTCGACAATAACGTGAATTTGCCAGAGCCGAGAAATTCGATTAAAAGACAGAAAGAAGATATTTTCAGAGGATTTTAACATTTCGTAAGTAATTTTCAATCTATTTAATAACGCAATTATAGATTTTTGTTCAATAAAATGCATTCACAAAGATTAAATGTATACAAATGCCGAAGTATGCAACATTCACCAAGTTCGGTTTAGCTCATTTACATTTTAAAATATATTAATGTGTTAATGCTACACTTAACATTTACACTATATAACATGTATATATTTCTTTTTATAAATTATAAATTTAAGTTTTTATCCGAAATCCATTTTAAAGAAACCGTGTTTAATTGCATTAAACGTTCATACTTTAACATATTCCTTTTATATCTTAGTATTAAAATCGAAATAATGGAAAAATATTTTCTTCCGTAACAATAAACTATTATTGTTCTTGTGATTGTTTGCGGACAATTAATCTTTGTAAAGATAAAATTTTAATTTCAAGAAAATGTAGATCTGTTCGCGAATTATTTCAATCGGTATTGGAGAATTATATAAATTCTAAAATAGAAAACGAATATCTGCTATAATTTCCGATCAAAACGACATCATTTTATGTAGATTCGCAAACATCGTGGTTTCCGACTCTACATATCAATTAGCTATATCACATCAATGAAGAAAAACGATCGTCCACGATTCCTTGATTCCAGAAGAAGAATGTAAAATTTCTAAGATTTATTCTTGATTCTGATGCAACAGAGCTTTCGTCAGACGCTCCAATTACAGTTCTATTTCTAAATTCGAACTGCAGTTGGAGTGTCCGACAAGGTAAGTGTTAAAAGTATTGAGGACCTATCGGATTCTAACGATAATTATTCTTCCAAAGAGAAAAATATACAGAAGAAACTGGCTTTATTCAAAGGCATGGCTTGAAGGGGCAAAAATTGAGAATAAGATAACATTAGAAGGGAATTCGTGAAAAGTGAAGAGAATTTGGAAGGAGAAAAAATACTTCTCGCGAGACAGTCCGTCTATTCACTAGAGGACCAGCTTCAAAGAGTAGATCCAATCCCGAGATTTCCCAATTGGTATATTAAAATAAAGTATTATGTATGTGTGTGTGTGTGTGTGTATTTATTACTAAGTAAAGACAACTTGAGGTATTTTTGCAATGTTTTATCCAGGAAATTGTAATATTCTATTTTTAATAGATAAGTAAAAACGTGGACAACAATTTCGACTTGGAGAGCAAATGCAAATCATTTTAAATCAGTGGCAATATTTTGACGTTTTGTCTTTTATTGGCTAGAAAAATTCTAAGAGTGAAAACTTAAAACAATATAATCCAGTTATATACTTGGATGGGTTGCTGTCTTCAGATTTCAGGTAAGGTGATGTATTAGGGCTTGGTAAATGCCATTTATTTCCTGAGAAAGGTAACCAACAGTAGTTAACGTCCTCAATATGAATGGAGTAATGGTTCAGGATTATTGTAAAAGTTTTGATGGGCTGGTAGTTGATAGCATGACTGCGTTCTCCCTTGGAGCAAATGGACGCTATGAATTTAAATAAGTTATTCATGGCGGCGAATATTCCTCACGTCAAACAAAATTCAGCAGATGAAAGTGAAGAATTGTGTTGTATGGAACCTAGCTCCCATTCAGGAGATATCTTTTCTTAGCACTTTTATGCCAGTAACGTAAAGATGAAAGCATCGAGTACAAGACACTGTTCATTAGATACGTAAGCAGAGAAGATCAGTTTTCCTCCGTTTCGATTACGTTTGTTATAATGTGTGCAATAGAATAGAACAAATGAAACAGGTAAGTTCTGAGCTTTCTATACCCAGTTAGAATTTTTTCAGATAGTACTTGGGAGATAGTTCAGTTTGTGCTGGTGTAGTTAAATTTTTTCATAATTTCCGTCATCCGATCTTCTATAGAGATAGTATATTCTTATAGCTTATCATAGTATCGATACTTATAGATTTTTGAAAACTTTGCGAAATAAATTTTACAAATTGAAGAGGTATCTTTTTCTCTTGACGTCCATCCTCTCCATTTCCTAAAATTTCAGATTAGCCTAGGAGCTGAGAGGAAATCAATTATAAGAGTTGGTGATATTTCCGAAAATAATTTTGAGTATTAACTAGAAGTTTGTTATTATTAAAAAATATTGGAAATGAAATGACGGGCCATTAGGTTGTCACATACGGTTGATAATCCGAAACATGATCTTTCCTTTTAATTGAATTTGTGGGACCTTTTCCCTCCAGAGCGGTTGTTTGATATGACTGGCAGAATTCTAGATGTCTCTGTGCTGAATTAAAAATGGCAGCCATAAGGGATAAGACTTGATAGTAACGTCTTTAATTTTTCAAAGAAAAAATTCAAATTTCTTGTCATTTTAGATATTTAACTATTAAATTGTAATTATTTGAGTGTTTTTAAGGGGATCAACGTCCATGGCAAGAGATTCTCGACGGAGGAGATCTAGATCTAGATCTCGCAGCACTTCCAGCAGTCCCGACCGTGGCAGGAGGAGGAGTCGATCCCGCAGCAGGGATCGTTTTCGTAGATCACACAGTCGGGATCGACGTACTCCTGAGAGATTTCGAAGATCTCGTTCTAGAGACAGACGAAGAAATAATATAAAATCAGCGGAAGAAAATGAAAATAGAAAAACTCAAAGAAGTTCTAAGCAGAGAAAACATCCGGAAGAAAAGATCACTCCAAAGGAGAACTCGAATCCGCATATCAGATCAAGAAGTCGATCAAGAGATCGTCGCTACAGATCTCGTTCCCGTGGACGTCGTTCTCGATCACGTTCGCCACGCTCCTACGAACATTCCAGAAGGGATAGACGTTCCAGAAGTGGCGAGCGCAGTAGAAAATCCCATTCCGAATTCCGAATGATTGTAATCTGTAGGACTAATCTGCATGACCTGCCACAGCCCGAACAAGTACATTTGCTTTCTTATTTCCCCGATTGCCACAGTGTTCTCTCAGCCAGTTGAGGGAATAATGATTGGTGCTGGAGATATAGGTGTATAGGATGTTCCTAATGAGGGGGTTTAAGCTGTTCTTATTCTGAAAAGTCAAAACGGCTGACGATCTATCAGAGAAGATTACCACTTCCTTTTTTAGTGTGTTACCTCGCACTACTGAATGGCTTAATGGATTGCGAGCAATTAGGAAGTAAAGTGCTAGGCTTGTAGTGAATCTTCATTTCATTGAGATAAGTCACAAATGCAGAACCACTTCCGGTGAATTTCTTCGAACCATCGGTATATGTTTCTATTTCATGCGTGGCATCGTTTCAAGACTGCAATCTATACCTTAGGTAGGACGAGGAAGCTTATTGAAGCAAATTTTAGTTTCATGAAGCGGGCAGGGAAGTTAATGGAGGAGACAGCGATGTCATTTTCTTTGGCAACAAGATAGCGAGATCCATCATATTCTACATAACAATTGATTGGCAGTAAGGACATGTAAGGACACAGTTAAGGCTGTTGAATATGATTGAGCCAGAAGCAGAAATGCCTTTCTTCGAGGCACTTTGTAGCCGTTGCATGTGGCGAGACTGTTGGCTGGCATACCTACAGATGGTCGAAACGTATGTGGTGATTGATATAAAGACAACATTGTAGATGGGATCAAGTGCATCGTGGTTGAGACCCCAGTTCTTGGCCACCATACTTGGCCATTGGAGTGAATTGACGATGAGACAAATTTCCAGCTCATATACAATAGTGCTAATAGCAGAATTAACTAAAATTCAAAATGGGTAAGAATCAATCAGAAGACATAGGTTTGTCGGTTTGATTCCTGGCTCTAAGGTAAAGCTTTAACAGAACTCTCCAACAGCTGCTCGTGAACAGCAAAAGAGCTGTTGTCGGACCGTAAATCTAGAAAAACACTTTCATAGTAAATCCAATTGTTCCTATTCCATTTGTGCCGATTGATATTAGTGGGAATTTCCAACTGCGGTTTAGGAAAATCGTCACCTGAATCGAAAATGGATCGTTAACAAATCGTCGATCCCCTAAGGAACAAATATAAAATTCGCAAAATACAATGACGTGAAATCAATTAGCCTAAACTTGGGTCGAATGCAATTAACGGAAAGTATGGAGAGGTTTAGAGTGATAATCCCATATTATAAAAAGAATTAATAGCTTAAGTTTTCCAATTTTTGCTTACACTATAAGATTTAAAATGCTTAATATAAATCACGAGATCGACGGTGTATTTTTTTGGATTGGATGGGTAGAGGACGAGGAAAGAGAAGGACAAAAGTCATTATTGGTCGTTTTACCTATAAGAACTTCGCGCGCGATCCAGTTTTTCTCTCTACTTGCTACGCTGTCTAGCAAGTAGGGTTGGTTTCTGGATACAAAAAAAAACCACCACAAAGTGGGTGTCACCTTGACGTGGTTTTGTGGCTTAAGTGAGAAAATTTTATGATAATTCTGGAAATAGAATTTTCCACAAACCAAGAACACCCGACAGCATTAATTTTTGAAGTTTTTAGTGCTGTTTCAGAGTTTTACATTTAAGAAACTAACATTTCCAGGTAACAACAGGAAACGGATTTCTTCTGACATCTTGTGCAAGTAACAAATACATAAGTATTTCCTAAACGAAACATTTGTCTTTAATGTGTAAATTTATTATAAATGTTTATCTACTAAATATAAGCACCTTAATCAGGATTTCTCTGTTAAAAATAGTATCAATACTTTTGCTAATTGTTTAAATATTAAGATTTAGAAAATAAAAAATAAAAACTGCAAATAATGAGATTTTTCTATGTATTAGCTGTTAGTTGTTGCTTTTTTTAATTCTTCATGAAGCTGAGAAACGCGATGCTACGCTTGATCTGGATTTGTTAATTTTGCGAATTTTTAAATTAATAATAAAAGTAATTAAGATTTAAAAAAAACGACCAATTTGTTCTTTACGAATTGTAGTACAAATTTGGTTCTTTGCTATTGATAATTTTTTGTGTTTTCATTGTTCAGACATACATCTTGACTTTCACGTCTGACTGGTACTAGCGTGAACGTTTTAGAGATGAAAACTTCGGCTGCAACCTTACACGAGTCTCTATATAACTCATATAGATTAATGTAATGTAGAAGCTTACATCTGTATATTCTTATCAATGGATCGGAGGATTCAACTTGCGATAAACTAAGATATTCGTCATATTCGTTAATATATATATATATAGTGTACAGCATATATTACGTTGATATTAAATTACAGAATGTAGTTTTTCATATTAAATTTTAATGGATATATATATATATATATATTTTGTTTATTTAATCCAGTTATTCTGAACGTTTATGAGGCTGCAAAATACCATTCATGTACGAAGCATTATCATCAATATATTCAAAACTTCATAAACAATTCCAGGTTTACTATTTTCAGGAAACAATGAAGCAATAAACTAATAAACTTTAATGCATTGAATAAAATAGGAACGTGGAATTGTCTACGAATATAAAAACACGTTCTAGTACATTAGAATAAATTTATAATAAAAACTTTAAAATATTTTTTTCGTGGAACACTCGAGAAAGGTTCGTAGAACACTGGTCAAGGACGACGGTTTTAAAGAATATTTTTTCGAATAACGTCATTCTATTTCCTAGCTTTAATATAAATCTAGGTAACATTAAATTAATAATAGAATAAAAAGGAATAATACACAAAACAATATATACACAGAAATGTAAAATACTAAGGAAATAGAGTTTACCTCTATGTTCTTACTATTTTTAAAAGAATTAAAATTTTAGAAGAATTTTTATTCACAGTTATTAAGTATTATACGTACTGTATAGTACCGGAAATTCCAAATCATGAAATTTAAAGAGAAGCAAAATTTCTGTTTCTTTTATTCTATTGATGTATTCAATGCGACGGAAAAATATGCTTCCAATGGTCAATATCTTATTTTTCCTTTATATTTTATTATTCTGTTATAAATTGTCATTTCATCCATAGTAAAATAATTTTTAAATGTCAAATGAATTTCCGTTAATATACAGTAATTAACTGTTTGAAACTTTTCGTAGAATTTATTCTGTAATATTTAAATTAAATTTTCACCTTTAAATCTCAGTTTTTATTATAATCTTGAATTTATTATTTAAAAAATTTCTTTAGAAGATTTATACTCGTAATTGCAAATTAAATGTTGTTTGCTTTGAGGCATGGCATCCAGTATACAGTATTATGAACAATGGAGCCGGAGTCAATTTTCATTTATTTCGAACGGATCTATTTCATAATGAGGTTGAAAAGACGACGTGAGAAATGGAGAGCGACGTCTGAGTCGATTTATATTTTTATTTACACTTATTGATAAAAATTTAAGCTCCAAAAACAGGGCTTTATTATTATGAAGGTACCAAATCTACCCGATAATTGAAATGAAAACTCATGACGAAATGGATTATGGGGTTAGTGTCGTCATGGAGACTAACTTCTCTGTACAGTATCTGAATATATATTCGAGAACGGCAGTTCGGAACAAAGACGATTCAAGCAGAATTAAATAATTTCATGAGTGATCTCTGTCTCTCAATATATAAAAGCAGAACTGCTGACCTTTAGACTAAATACCTCGTAAGTTAAAACTTGGCAAAGAGGACGTAAAAATATCACATTATAGAATACGTAATAAAGGTTTAAGAAAATTATTTTTTGCATGTGTGAGTTAAGCCGAGGGCACAGGGGTTGTTCCCCAAATGCCACTTAATCGGCACAGGTTGTTAAAATCCGACCTCGGTGTCGTCGGATGGCTAAGACTTAAAATGCAAGGCAATCGGTTCAGGAATTCAAGTTCAAATCTAGTTCGGATTACCACGAAATTTTTTAAGGGTGATTTAGTCCGGATATGTCAAGCCTCATTCCTTACAAATAGCGTTGGCCACGTCATTGTAAGCCAGGAATAATTGACCAAGGCTTAAAAAATATCCTATAGTGTCCTCCAAACTGGAAGAGTAAAAATAAAAGAATAAAAACTATATTAACATTAAAAAATTATAATAGAAATATTATTATTTACATCGAAATTTTAAAATATAATATTAATTATAAATAAAATGTTTATTTTACTTTAAAATTTAAAACATTAATTTTATAATTAATAACGTAATAGCAAGTTATCATTAAGCAGGTGGAGCTGTTTATTGAATTCAGAAGTAAACAAACTTACTTCAATGTGGATATCTTAAGATAAAGTATAAGGATATTCGATCTATATTGGAAATGAGGAAAGTTAGTGTTATGTGTGATTAAAAACTCAACAAAAATGGAGTCATCTACGTAAGTGTGTTATTTAACTCGATTTATATAATTGAAGTTTTGAGTTATTCGACTTTCTATTTTTATCATCTGCAAGGAAGGACGAGTGACTCAAGTTCGAACTTTATTTTGAATTAAATTTTGTAATCTCATTTGAATTACGTTATTTTTTGAATCGATTTTGTGCTTTTAATAAATTCACAATTATTATAATTTAAATAATATGTTTTTAAATTTGGGAAAAAGTTTACTTTTATATTTCAAAATTGGAAGATGTTCATTTTTAAAACTGATTAAAAGTTTAGTAAGATTTACAAATTATCAGCGGTGGCATAACTACTGAAAGCGCGATTAAATGATATATAAGGGTTTATAAGTGAGCTCAAACCACCCTGGGCATAGTTTCTATGGAACAGAACAAATACGAGAAATTTTAAAATTATATTATAAAAAAAATATTAATACTTTACTGTGTTTCTTCTGAGTAGAAACGATTCCCGTTGTATACTATTTATTTTAGATAGTTTTTACAGTTTTAACCTGTGGCTGAGTGAATAAACTTAAAACCACTGAATATTGGTAGTTGGTTGTAGGTTTGTGTCCGACAGTAGATCAGCCATGGAACTTTTCTGGGTTTCTTCACTTGTCCAACATGAAAATAGGGGCCAGTTTTCTATTGAAAATTTTATCGGGAGACATTTTCCTTCTTAGATTTCCTAAATGTTGTGTTGTCTTATCCCAACAAATCAAACAATTACAATTCTCATTTTGTGGATGATCTGCTTAGGTGGATACCTTCCAGTAGGACTTTCTATTGGAAACAATCTATTTAGGTGTTAAATGTGTCAAGAAAATCAGGAAAACTCTATATGGCACCAACCAGTTGGTGAAACATAAACCCATAACCAACTTCCAGTGTTCAGTGGTTTTATCCATTCAAGCACTGATGGGCACTTTATTTTTCAACAGTGTAAAATAACAATACTTTACCCTATATTACAGCAATATATTATAAAAATAATAATAACAAAAAATTTATGAATAACTGTTTCACTTTATTTTTGGAACTGTTTTATTGTTTTACTTTGAAATGCTGTACGCTTACAGTTTTGAAAAAACAATGTTGTTTGATTGTAGTTAGGTAGTAATATAACAGAAAAGAATATACTATCCAATGGCATCAATTATCTATATACAGTGGAACCTTAGTTAACGAACTTAATCCGTTCCGCAACTTCGTTTGTTAACCGAATTGTTTGTTAACCGAAACAATTTTTCCCATAGAAAGTAATACAAATACAATTTATTCATTCTAGCAGCTGGCACTTTTGTAATTTTATTTGTAAAATGGGTTTTCTTTGATGAAAATATAGGAAACATGCTCATAAACAGTCGATCTAGGTTAAATTTTCGGAAAAGGGGAAAGATTTGATGGGTATAAAAACATCACATATGATCATTAAAGTTTCAAAATGACAGATAGCAGAAACAATGGGCTAAATTATGAGCACAAGGCTTATAGGTTTATCAACAATCTCTGATCAGACTTGACGAACGGGTGTCAAATAGACGCCTTGGAACGGACTTCTCTCGTGACCTGATCTGGTTTCGGTTTTCACCTGGAGACAAAGAAGAAAACAATCGGGAAGCGAGGAATGGGACATAGGACCAATCAAAAGGTGAGATTCAAGGAAGAAATACTATAAAAACCCCGAATCTCAGGTCAAAACACAGTTCTCCTAAAAATTCTACGACGATTAATCTGTGTCATCTTCACCTGGATTAAGCCTGAAGTCGTGCTCGCTAAGTTGTGTTGTGTCTCGCAGACCACTCCAGTCACCACAGCTCCATCACCTACCATCGCTTCTGTGACTGAGCGAATCCATCTTATCTGCTCTGGGTCAACTTGCACTATCGTAGGACCAGCGATACGCCGCTCCTGGGAAAAAATACTATAAATAAACCATTTCCAATTACCTCAAATATGTAAGCATCTTCCTGTTCTAATAAACAATTTTCACTGTAAAATACTTGTCATCTTTGTTTCCTCTGCCACCACCAATGTACGAATGGACCCTAGACCAGGGATGGCGAACCTTTTTGAGTCTGCATGCCACATAGTAAGCATATTAAGCATACTTTTCTTTAAAAATGATTATGCATGCATAAGTTTTAGACTTGTAGTAACTATGTTTAAATTTGGCAGAATGGCTGAGCGGTCAAAGTGGTAGCTTATCACTCTTGTGGACCCGAGATCAAAACTCCAGAAAATTTTTAGGTGATGATCCATTCTTCACCATCTGACTGTTCCATTTGGAGTTTGCTAAATAAAAAAGCCATCTTAGTGCCTACAGGACAAAAAGAGTTTTAAAAAACTATATTTAAATAAATAAAATAATATGCTGTAATTAGAGTAAAATGTAAAGAACCTGATTGAAAAAGATGATAAACCACGTATAATATGTTACGTGCTGGATGATTTCTTCAACATGCCACAGGTTCGCCACCTCTGCCCTAGACCATCACCAACACACAATTAACTGATTTCCCCCTAAAAGTCAGCAAGCTTACAAATTTGACACAAAAAAACTGTTAAGTTCGTTATCTGAATTTCGTCCATTATCTGAGACAAAATTTTTGCAAAATAAAAGTTTGTTAACTGATTTGGTTGTTATCCGGGGTTACACTGTATATATAATTGAGATGGGTTAATAATAATAAGTGCAGAGCACAAATGGTTAGGAGTTGAAAGTTGAAATTTGGTACACAGTTAGGTTACATCGTGAGAATGTACACTAAGAAGGGATTTTTCAAAATTTCCCTTGTGGGGGAGAGGGAGAGGGTTAAGGATTATCCTGAAGAATTTGGCTTCTACTGTACTATTTTAGATGCGATTTTTGCGTTTTTGACTGCGTTTTAATAGGATACACTATTAGAATGCATATTAAGAAGGGATTTTTGGAAATTCCATTCCCATGAGGGAAGAGGGAAAGAGGGAAAGAGAGTTAATTTTAGTCAGTATAAAATGTAAATAATAAAGAAAGAAAATAAATAGTGGTATCTATAGTATACATTTCAGCAATTAATAAATATTTTAATCATTTTCACCTTTCAGGTAACCCCAAAACAATAAGTCCAAAATAAACTAATTCAAACAAATATTTGAATTCGTTCCAAATTCAAAACTTTGAAATATTGAATTGAAATATAATGTTCCAAACAAGTTATTTTAGATTTTAGAATTTAAAATTTATCAGTTTATTCAAGTAAGGTTATCATCAAGTAGGTTATTTCTCTATTATAATGAAAAATCGGCTATAAATTAATAATTTTAATCTTTGCTATTGTTATTTTTTGCCTGAGCAAAAAAATAACATATGCTAGTATAATATATATTTAATAAAAATAATAAATTTGAAATTTTAATTTGTTAGAATAGGATATATATGTTATTTATGTATTCATCTGATTATTTACCAAAATACTGGCAATAATCCTTATGCAATTGCTATGATTATTTACAAAAATAATCAGCAATTGCATAAGGATTATTGTCAGTATTTTGGTATATAATCTGATTAATGCATATTTTAATGTGTAACAACTGTATAACAACTTAAGAGGGATATGAGACCAAAATGCATTTTCTTAAAGGTTCTTAAAAAGAATAAAAAAAAAAAAAAAAGAGAATTATAACATATAGAAGTTGTGATAAGTTTGGGAAAAAACAGCATTATTGTGTTGCTAAAATAATGATTTGAGAAGAGAATATGTTCACCAAGGTAGAATGAATACACATGTCAATATATTATGTTGACCAACTGAGGGAGAAATGTCTAAGACGGTTTATTGATTTGTATAGAAACATTACGTATCTATCATGATTTTAATAATAATTTTGTGTATATCTTACAGCATTAATAAACCTTTGTTGTGTTTGTTTATTTTTTGTAAAAGATACTGCATTTACGGTAAGTTTAAAATTAAAAGAAATATGATTTTTTTTAAATGTAAAGCATTTTTATGTGCTATCCTGTGTTTGTTAGTATTTAGTAAATTAAATGTTATAATTCTGAATGTTTATTTGTCAAGATGAATTCCAGAACACAGAACTATTAAAGATAGATGAAATGTTGTAAATTTAAACTTTTGATAAAACAGTTTGATTTGAAATTTTTAAAAAGTTCATAAAAGTTTTTTGATTTATAAGTATTAAAATTTTTCAAGAATATAAAGAAATCTGTTCTTTTTATTTATTGTGAATTATATATCTTACAGGCTTGAATCTTCTAGTTCCAATTCTGGATTTACTTCTAACAGAATTTCTTTTATAAATCGAAATACAACTACAACTACTTTAGAAAATATTTCTCTAGATTCTAACTTCGCATGGCTTCTCTGTGCACTATTTCTTGCGATGAGCTGGGTGATATATATAACATATTATAATTCAAGGATAATTGGTTATATAGTTACTAAAATAGTAAATCGTTTTGTAAAGAGAGGATATATTAAATTAGGTAAGTTATATTAATAAAAACTTTTAATTAAATTGTTTATCATTAAAATGTTTTTTAATTTAATTTTTTTTAATTTTGATATTTAATTAAGAAGTTTTAATTAGTTTATAGATATGTATAGTTCAAAAAATGTATTAATTATAATAAAATTTGCTTAAATTTTCAGTTTTGTTTAGATTGTCATTTTTTTTAAATTTTAATTTAACATAATTTATTTTAGCTTATTATTTAATATTTAGGATAATATTAAATGGTTCATATAATTTATAATTTTATTTATATTACATTTATTTTTTAATAAATAAAATAGCCAGGATAAAAATAAAATATAAAATTATTCACAAAATTGGAAGAAACAATAANCATCGACTTAAAATCCCCCAAAATAAAAAAAATTACAAAAAAGTTACAAAAATTTCTTAGTCTAAAATTAAAATTATCTACTAAAAATTATTTTGGTCAACAATAGTTCAATTTTGCCTCATTGGGAAATACTGCACTAGACAATTGTGCAATTTTTCATAGTGTACTGTAAAAACCAGTCTAATTAAACAAATTATTTAGATATGTGTCTTGATTTATTCTTATAGTGAACAATTTATAACAATTTTCGTTTTTAAATAAGCTTATTTAAATAAAAATACTTCAGTCTTTTAATAATTTTATACATTAAATGTAAAATTAATAAATTATTTTAAATTTCATTTGAATTTAAGTAAAAATTTCATTAATAGTGGTATATTGAATATAGTTTGGAGATTTTCACATTTTGTGCTTAATGTGAAAAATGTAGTGATTACATCATCATTTTGATGTTAAGCATTTAAAAAACTGCTAGAATTTAGCTGAAAGAAAGAGTTTTATAGATTTGAATGATTAATTAAAATGATTGTTTGGTAATTTAAATCATTCAAATAAATTTATCACTATTTTAATTTAGACAGAATAAAAATTTTGTATACTTCTTGATGACTTTCTTTATAATGTAAATTATGGAAGAAGTGAAAATTGATAAAAAATTAATTTTGGATTATGAAAAAATAAATATTTATAATTTGACTAAATGCTTTTTCTAGAACAAAAAACAAAATATAAATTAAATATACTAAGATGTTTTTGGATAAACATTTGACCTGGAATGAATAAATCAATATAATTCAAAGTAAAATGATAAACTTCTAAAATACACTTGTTACATCATTTTTGGAGGAACAAAAATAAAATAAGACATTTTTGAGCCATTGGAGAAATGGCTGCAAGATCTTTTCTGTTTTATTTATTTTTGTTCATTCCAATATGAGATATGATTTTTGGGCTGCAATTTGAAAAAATTGTAGACCTCTAAATTGTTGTCTGTCCTTCCTTAATCTTCAAAATGGAGTTATATAGATGAAAGCTGAGACCAGATATGGAAAGATCAGGGGCAGGAGGCCCTGATTAACTATATATAAACTTCTGATACAAACTGGAAGTCATGTTACGTCAATTCAAAAACTTTCTTCTGAAAGGAGTTAGATAGATTACTGGCATTACTGTATTGCTAACAGGAAAAGGATGATGTATAGGGCAAGACACTAATTTGGGGTGGAGAGCATATATTTTAAATTACAGCCCAGCATTATGATGATTTCACAATAAATAATTGCTTGTTTAACTTTAAATTCCTCCAACTGTTCATTCTTCAGTTAGTTAAATATCTGAGGATGAAGTAAATACAAAAAGATTTGAATAAATATGCTATATTTATTCTTCAGTTATTTATTCAGTTAGATAAAACATAAATATCAATTCTTTGTTGTTTGAACCTTAGTTTGTTACAAGGAGGTTAAGTATTACATGAAGCTGAAGTTAGTGCAACACAATAAATTAATATAATAGATTAATACAAGATATTACAAAATAAAATACATACAGGCAGTGCCGGCTCTACAAGTTTTAAGAGTGCGTGAAACTTTTATGTAGTCGTCTTTTTTGAAAATTCAGTAATAATTTATAAGAATATATTTTCAAAATTAATTTTTAATTCATATTTNTGTATAGTACCGGAAATTCCAAATCATGAAATTTAAAGAGAAGCAAAATTTCTGTTTCTTTTATTCTATTGATGTATTCAATGCGACGGAAAAATATGCTTCCAATGGTCAATATCTTATTTTTCCTTTATATTTTATTATTCTGTTATAAATTGTCATTTCATCCATAGTAAAATAATTTTTAAATGTCAAATGAATTTCCGTTAATATACAGTAATTAACTGTTTGAAACTTTTCGTAGAATTTATTCTGTAATATTTAAATTAAATTTTCACCTTTAAATCTCAGTTTTTATTATAATCTTGAATTTATTATTTAAAAAATTTCTTTAGAAGATTTATACTCGTAATTGCAAATTAAATGTTGTTTGCTTTGAGGCATGGCATCCAGTATACAGTATTATGAACAATGGAGCCGGAGTCAATTTTCATTTATTTCGAACGGATCTATTTCATAATGAGGTTGAAAAGACGACGTGAGAAATGGAGAGCGACGTCTGAGTCGATTTATATTTTTATTTACACTTATTGATAAAAATTTAAGCTCCAAAAACAGGGCTTTATTATTATGAAGGTACCAAATCTACCCGATAATTGAAATGAAAACTCATGACGAAATGGATTATGGAGTTAGTGTCATCATGGAGACTAACTTATCTGTACAGTATCTGAATATATATTCGAGAACGGCAGTTCGGAACAAAGACGATTCAAGCAGAATTAAATAATTTCATGAGTGATCTCTGTCTCTCAATATATAAAAGCAGAACTGCTGACCTTTAGACTAAATACCTCGTAAGTTAAAACTTGGCAAAGAGGACGTAAAAATATCACATTATAGAATACGTAATAAAGGTTTAAGAAAATTATTTTTTGCATGTGTGAGTTAAGCCGAGGGCACAGGGGTTGTTCCCCAAATGCCACTTAATCGGCACAGGTTGTTAAAATCCGACCTCGGTGTCGTCGGATGGCTAAGACTTAAAATGCAAGGCAATCGGTTCAGGAATTCAAGTTCAAATCTAGTTCGGATTACCACGAAATTTTTTAAGGGTGATTTAGTCCGGATATGTCAAGCCTCATTCCTTACAAATAGCGTTGGCCACGTCATTGTAAGCCAGGAATAATTGACCAAGGCTTAAAAAATATCCTATAGTGTCCTCCAAACTGGAAGAGTAAAAATAAAAGAATAAAAACTATATTAACATTAAAAAATTATAATAGAAATATTATTATTTACATCGAAATTTTAAAATATAATATTAATTATAAATAAAATGTTTATTTTACTTTAAAATTTAAAACATTAATTTTATAATTAATAACGTAATAGCAAGTTATCATTAAGCAGGTGGAGCTGTTTATTGAATTCAGAAGTAAACAAACTTACTTCAATGTGGATATCTTAAGATAAAGTATAAGGATATTCGATCTATATTGGAAATGAGGAAAGTTAGTGTTATGTGTGATTAAAAACTCAACAAAAATGGAGTCATCTACGTAAGTGTGTTATTTAACTCGATTTATATAATTGAAGTTTTGAGTTATTCGACTTTCTATTTTTATCATCTGCAAGGAAGGACGAGTGACTCAAGTTCGAACTTTATTTTGAATTAAATTTTGTAATCTCATTTGAATTACGTTATTTTTTGAATCGATTTTGTGCTTTTAATAAATTCACAATTATTATAATTTAAATAATATGTTTTTAAATTTGGGAAAAAGTTTACTTTTATATTTCAAAATTGGAAGATGTTCATTTTTAAAACTGATTAAAAGTTTAGTAAGATTTACAAATTATCAGCGGTGGCATAACTACTGAAAGCGCGATTAAATGATATATAAGGGTTTATAAGTGAGCTCAAACCACCCTGGGCATAGTTTCTATGGAACAGAACAAATACGAGAAATTTTAAAATTATATTATAAAAAAAATATTAATACTTTACTGTGTTTCTTCTGAGTAGAAACGATTCCCGTTGTATACTATTTATTTTAGATAGTTTTTACAGTTTTAACCTGTGGCTGAGTGAATAAACTTAAAACCACTGAATATTGGTAGTTGGTTGTAGGTTTGTGTCCGACAGTAGATCAGCCATGGAACTTTTCTGGGTTTCTTCACTTGTCCAACATGAAAATAGGGGCCAGTTTTCTATTGAAAATTTTATCGGGAGACATTTTCCTTCTTAGATTTCCTAAATGTTGTGTTGTCTTATCCCAACAAATCAAACAATTACAATTCTCATTTTGTGGATGATCTGCTTAGGTGGATACCTTCCAGTAGGACTTTCTATTGGAAACAATCTATTTAGGTGTTAAATGTGTCAAGAAAATCAGGAAAACTCTATATGGCACCAACCAGTTGGTGAAACATAAACCCATAACCAACTTCCAGTGTTCAGTGGTTTTATCCATTCAAGCACTGATGGGCACTTTATTTTTCAACAGTGTAAAATAACAATACTTTACCCTATATTACAGCAATATATTATAAAAATAATAATAACAAAAAATTTATGAATAACTGTTTCACTTTATTTTTGGAACTGTTTTATTGTTTTACTTTGAAATGCTGTACGCTTACAGTTTTGAAAAAACAATGTTGTTTGATTGTAGTTAGGTAGTAATATAACAGAAAAGAATATACTATCCAATGGCATCAATTATCTATATACAGTGGAACCTTAGTTAACGAACTTAATCCGTTCCGCAACTTCGTTTGTTAACCGAATTGTTTGTTAACCGAAACAATTTTTCCCATAGAAAGTAATACAAATACAATTTATTCATTCTAGCAGCTGGCACTTTTGTAATTTTATTTGTAAAATGGGTTTTCTTTGATGAAAATATAGGAAACATGCTCATAAACAGTCGATCTAGGTTAAATTTTCGGAAAAGGGGAAAGATTTGATGGGTATAAAAACATCACATATGATCATTAAAGTTTCAAAATGACAGATAGCAGAAACAATGGGCTAAATTATGAGCACAAGGCTTATAGGTTTATCAACAATCTCTGATCAGACTTGACGAACGGGTGTCAAATAGACGCCTTGGAACGGACTTCTCTCGTGACCTGATCTGGTTTCGGTTTTCACCTGGAGACAAAGAAGAAAACAATCGGGAAGCGAGGAATGGGACATAGGACCAATCAAAAGGTGAGATTCAAGGAAGAAATACTATAAAAACCCCGAATCTCAGGTCAAAACACAGTTCTCCTAAAAATTCTACGACGATTAATCTGTGTCATCTTCACCTGGATTAAGCCTGAAGTCGTGCTCGCTAAGTTGTGTTGTGTCTCGCAGACCACTCCAGTCACCACAGCTCCATCACCTACCATCGCTTCTGTGACTGAGCGAATCCATCTTATCTGCTCTGGGTCAACTTGCACTATCGTAGGACCAGCGATACGCCGCTCCTGGGAAAAAATACTATAAATAAACCATTTCCAATTACCTCAAATATGTAAGCATCTTCCTGTTCTAATAAACAATTTTCACTGTAAAATACTTGTCATCTTTGTTTCCTCTGCCACCACCAATGTACGAATGGACCCTAGACCAGGGATGGCGAACCTTTTTGAGTCTGCATGCCACATAGTAAGCATATTAAGCATACTTTTCTTTAAAAATGATTATGCATGCATAAGTTTTAGACTTGTAGTAACTATGTTTAAATTTGGCAGAATGGCTGAGCGGTCAAAGTGGTAGCTTATCACTCTTGTGGACCCGAGATCAAAACTCCAGAAAATTTTTAGGTGATGATCCATTCTTCACCATCTGACTGTTCCATTTGGAGTTTGCTAAATAAAAAAGCCATCTTAGTGCCTACAGGACAAAAAGAGTTTTAAAAAACTATATTTAAATAAATAAAATAATATGCTGTAATTAGAGTAAAATGTAAAGAACCTGATTGAAAAAGATGATAAACCGCGTATAATATGTTACGTGCTGGATGATTTCTTCAACATGCCACAGGTTCGCCACCTCTGCCCTAGACCATCACCAACACACAATTAACTGATTTCCCCCTAAAAGTCAGCAAGCTTACAAATTTGACACAAAAAAACTGTTAAGTTCGTTATCTGAATTTCGTCCATTATCTGAGACAAAATTTTTGCAAAATAAAAGTTTGTTAACTGATTTGGTTGTTATCCGGGGTTACACTGTATATATAATTGAGATGGGTTAATAATAATAAGTGCAGAGCACAAATGGTTAGGAGTTGAAAGTTGAAATTTGGTACACAGTTAGGTTACATCGTGAGAATGTACACTAAGAAGGGATTTTTCAAAATTTCCCTTGTGGGGGAGAGGGAGAGGGTTAAGGATTATCCTGAAGAATTTGGCTTCTACTGTACTATTTTAGATGCGATTTTTGCGTTTTTGACTGCGTTTTAATAGGATACACTATTAGAATGCATATTAAGAAGGGATTTTTGGAAATTCCATTCCCATGAGGGAAGAGGGAAAGAGGGAAAGAGAGTTAATTTTAGTCAGTATAAAATGTAAATAATAAAGAAAGAAAATAAATAGTGGTATCTATAGTATACATTTCAGCAATTAATAAATATTTTAATCATTTTCACCTTTCAGGTAACCCCAAAACAATAAGTCCAAAATAAACTAATTCAAACAAATATTTGAATTCGTTCCAAATTCAAAACTTTGAAATATTGAATTGAAATATAATGTTCCAAACAAGTTATTTTAGATTTTAGAATTTAAAATTTATCAGTTTATTCAAGTAAGGTTATCATCAAGTAGGTTATTTCTCTATTATAATGAAAAATCGGCTATAAATTAATAATTTTAATCTTTGCTATTGTTATTTTTTGCCTGAGCAAAAAAATAACATATGCTAGTATAATATATATTTAATAAAAATAATAAATTTGAAATTTTAATTTGTTAGAATAGGATATATATGTTATTTATGTATTCATCTGATTATTTACCAAAATACTGGCAATAATCCTTATGCAATTGCTATGATTATTTACAAAAATAATCAGCAATTGCATAAGGATTATTGTCAGTATTTTGGTATATAATCTGATTAATGCATATTTTAATGTGTAACAACTGTATAACAACTTAAGAGGGATATGAGGCCAAAATGCATTTTCTTAAAGGTTCTTAAAAAGAATAAAAAAAAAAAAAAAAGAGAATTATAACATATAGAAGTTGTGATAAGTTTGGGAAAAAACAGCATTATTGTGTTGCTAAAATAATGATTTGAGAAGAGAATATGTTCACCAAGGTAGAATGAATACACATGTCAATATATTATGTTGACCAACTGAGGGAGAAATGTCTAAGACGGTTTATTGATTTGTATAGAAACATTACGTATCTATCATGATTTTAATAATAATTTTGTGTATATCTTACAGCATTAATAAACCTTTGTTGTGTTTGTTTATTTTTTGTAAAAGATACTGCATTTACGGTAAGTTTAAAATTAAAAGAAATATGATTTTTTTTAAATGTAAAGCATTTTTATGTGCTATCCTGTGTTTGTTAGTATTTAGTAAATTAAATGTTATAATTCTGAATGTTTATTTGTCAAGATGAATTCCAGAACACAGAACTATTAAAGATAGATGAAATGTTGTAAATTTAAACTTTTGATAAAACAGTTTGATTTGAAATTTTTAAAAAGTTCATAAAAGTTTTTTGATTTATAAGTATTAAAATTTTTCAAGAATATAAAGAAATCTGTTCTTTTTATTTATTGTGAATTATATATCTTACAGGCTTGAATCTTCTAGTTCCAATTCTGGATTTACTTCTAACAGAATTTCTTTTATAAATCGAAATACAACTACAACTACTTTAGAAAATATTTCTCTAGATTCTAACTTCGCATGGCTTCTCTGTGCACTATTTCTTGCGATGAGCTGGGTGATATATATAACATATTATAATTCAAGGATAATTGGTTATATAGTTACTAAAATAGTAAATCGTTTTGTAAAGAGAGGATATATTACTTAATTTTAGTCATTTCTTCTTCTGATAATTTTTCTGGCCAACGTAAAGTCTTCTCAACTATATCTTTAGGCATTAGATACTGATAATGTGCCACATTTACACCCAATCGAATAAGAAAATCTTTATAATTAATAGTGTTATTATGTTGAGGATCGTAATGACGCATAAGCCTAATATAAATATAATATTTATGATTTACTGACTTTCATATTTATAAGTAATTATTAACATTAAATAAAAACATTTAATATTTTAAAAACAAGCTAAAGAATTATTGCTTACATCTTAAACTGAATGTCTGTTAAACAACAACAATAATTTTCAATTATTTTTCGTAGTTCTCTAGTCTGAATTTTTCCATCTTTATTTACATCATGAAGCCACATTCCTTGAATGACTTTTATTAAATTTTGTGATATCTATTAAAACCATAAATAAATTTTGTGTTATAATGTCAGAATTTGTTTATTAAATAATTTCTTAACAAATTTGTTGATTATATTTTAAACATTATTTCAATATGCTTTAATTAAATTCTTTAGATTATAAAATATATTATAAAATTATTATACCATAAAATAAGATTTATTGAAAGCAACTAAACTTCAGTAATCTCAAATTTTTCTGTCTTCATTAAATATTAATTAATGGGATTGTTTGTAACATAATAGAAACATAGGGTAAATGAAACTTTGGAGTTCATGGAGAAGTTCAAGGTGTTTCCAATAAACTTATACTATTTATTTATCTACTTTTTATTTCTTATAAAACTTAGAAAGTTTATTTTCTAAGTGACACATTAAAATATAAATTATATATTAATATTCAGTGTGTAATGAATAAATTTAAATTGAAAAACTTGTTATTTGACAGTATAATTTAAATAATTTTTCATTACTATCATTGCAAATTCTGTTACCCTCCCTTCTACAAGAAAGATTACAGAGTTTGCAATGATCCTAATAGTTAAATAAAATACAGTGGGTGATTGGTTAACGAACATAATCCATTCCATGACTTTGTTAGCTATCCGAACTGTTCATTAACCGATTATCGATTTACCATAGGTTTTATGGGAATTTGATTAATTCATTCTGGAGACTCCAAAAAATAAAAAATGTACACTTTTTTACTACGTTTATTTATATGTAATAATAAAATACATATATACACAGTCTTGCATTTTTATTAGTCATGTTTTTTTCCCATTTGTGGGGGTTAAAGAATCTGTCTAATGTCGATTGCTTTTCTCTCTTCTTTAGGATTTTTTAGAAGTAATTAATAGCATTGTAATTGTAGAGATCCCTAAGCCCATTAACCTCAACCTGGTTTGGATGACATTCTAAGACCATTGTTCTGACATCCTCCCACTTCTTCAAAAGATGTTTAATAGCAGATATCNAACAGTTATAATGTTTTCACTATTTTTTAAAAGTTATATCATGTATACTTTTTACATGATATAAAAAGTATTTAGAAATCTTTTTATATCATGAACTTGTTAGAAATTTAATAGATATGAAAACTTAATATTTTGTATGCAAAAGATTCTAAGGTCAAAAATTCTGAAAGGGCTGTAAATTACAATAAGGGATCTCAATAAAAATTTTTTTCTCTAATGATAAACATCATTCATGCATAGATTAATCATATTTTGTGATACTGTTTGTGGAAAATGTTTTTATTTAAGAAATAATAAAATTGATTTAAATTCAATTAACAAATTATTCAAAAGTTTTAATATATAAAATATTAATAATTGTCAAGGCAGGAACTTCTTCAGGATAAAAAAAAAAAAACTTTAGAAACACCTTTTGCACTTTTCTAGCAAACAAATTTTAATAAAACAAATGTTTTTGGCTTGTTTGATAAGCCTTCTTCAGATTAAATGTTACAGAACATAATTTAAATTGAGAATCTTGCTGGAAATTTTTGGTTTATCATTGAATGCTCAGTGTATCTCAGTATTCAGAATCTTGGTACACTCCATTTGAATTGCAGAGGTCAGTTAGCCTAATAATACACATTAAACATGGTTGAAAACATTTGCTTTCTTGTAAAATCTTGCTATAGATTGGTTTCATGTGCTTTGTTTATAAAAGTATGATGGTCAGTTAAAAAATGACTTCCCCAAGATTTTTACATTTTTGGACTTGAAACCTTGAAATGTCGAGAAATGCAAAAAAGGAGTTTTTCTGTATGTATGGACATTTGTGTGTGGAACTTGACTTTTTTTTTTTTACCCATTTTGAAGCTTAGTAATTTGACGCTTCTGTGCATTTTGTTGAAAATTTCTGAAATTTTTCAGGGAGGATTTGTGTATTGGAAAAATGTTTCTAGAAATTTTCAGGAAAATTGGACCACAGGTTTGGGAGATATTAAGGGAGTGGGAGATCATATCTCAAAAAGCTCTCAAGTTGCAAAATTCTTTTTATTTGTACAAATTTTTAGTTTAAAAATTTTTAGTTTAGTTCAAAAAATAACTGTATTTTTTTCAAAAATGATATCCACTCCCAATAGTAATGTTTTTTGATTTTTTTTATAACTTTTGATAGAATAAGCCAATTATGTTCTTTTTTCAATATGTATATATTAATAAAATAATTTTAAGAACTTGATATTTGTCTAACCCCAACTCTAGGTCTGGGGTAAAAATATAAAAAATTATTTTTTTAAATCAAATTCCTTAAGTTAAATATTTTTTGTGTTATTAATTATAATTTTAATTGATATTAGACCAAAAATCTTTATATGTTGAAGAGGTGGAAAAGGCTAATATTTTAAAAATAATTAAATGATACACATTTTAGGAGTAATTATTTATATTTAGTACAGGTATCCCTTATATAACATAATAGTTATGTTCTGAAAAAGTGCAGTGTTATGATAATCTGTGATATATGAAACAAAGGACTAATGAACAACATAGGTGTAGTGCTAATTCATATGTAATTACTTTACAGTACAGTATCAAGGTACAGACAAAATAATTTGAAAACTTAATTTTAATTCTGTATGTTACATAGGTTACGATGCTACACTACTGGGTGAATATAGAATTGATACACATGTGCACCTGGCGAAGTTTGAACCCAAAAGTGAGGTCATAGGGTCAGGTTGCCAGGTTTGCTAAGTTCAAAGTACCTCCTGGTGGTGACTTTTGGATTTATGACCAAAGCTGTCGCCACAATAGGGTTATATTCCAGAAATTATCTAAAGTATGCTATTATTTTTCTTTACTAAGAGAAATATGTTTATTAAAGCAATCAATAATTTATTTCCAATCAATAATTAATTAACAATTACAATTAAAAGTACTGTATTATATCTCAATATTAGCATTAATATTAAGTGTTAATATTCACATTTATTCAGTCAAGTACCAAGCAACTTTTTTCCAGAATTTGTGTTTATAGTTTTGTTGTCTAGGTATGCGCTGTATTTCATTTGTCATTTTTACGAATGAAATACAGTAATACCCCGACTTACACGAACCTGGAGTTACACAATTTTCAAATCTCGTCGATTCGTCTTTTGTTTGAGCACCAAGCAACTCTCGATTACTCAATCCCCCCACACTATTGTTCGGCTTACATGTTCAGACGTGTCGCGTGGAATCGACACATCGCCACAATTTTTTTTGTGTTATTTATTTCTGTGTTTGTTATATCTACGGAGACTTGAGAGACTCTATGTGGTGATTTCTTCTAACTGTGAACGAATCAAAAGACGAGATAAGATTAATGAGAACATTTATTAGCTTACATATATCCGACTTGGGTTTTACACAAATTGCGAAATTATACACCGACTTATGTGAATTTGACTTACGTGGTTATCACTCGGTCCCACCTATTGCGTAAGTTTGGGGTATCACTGTAATCATTCATTGGTAAGTAATACCTAAGGTTAAAAAAAGTTTAATGACACTTACTTAAGAATGTTTAAATAAACTTTACTAAATACAAATCTATAAAAACAAAACACATTGACAATCTTAAGGGCTAAAGTCTGAAAGCAATGATAACAACACCTGGTTGATAGGAAAATTACTACAAATTTTTTCTTCCTTATCCTATCAGTTTTCATTAAAGTAAACCTGATGAAAAGCACAAAATAATTTGAAAATTTCAATATTCTAAAATCCATGGAAAAATTTGAGACAACAGGCATGCTTACTTGAATAAAAAGAGATATTGAATAACAAAGTTTACAGTTAAAAATTGTGAAATTTTATACAGAGGATTTCTAAGAGCAAACCTGGAAGTTGTGTTTTATGGGGGATATCCCCAATTTTCAAACCATGTTAGAGTGAAATTGTGTTATAGAAGTACTGTGCTGAATGAAGGATACCTGTAATTTCATGTAAATCTAAAAACTTAAAAGTAATGGTAACAATTATTGAGGATTAAAACAAATAAGCAATGCCAGGAAAGACCAGCAACAACATTGCCAGCTGTTTTTATGAAGTATGTCACTGTTATACACAGATTAAGAATAAAAAAATTTTTTTTATTTTGTGCAATATTTATGGAATTATATGTGATGATGCAAAAGTGAGTCACCAGCACCTCTTGGGGGAAAAATGATGAAAAACCATTCTAATTAAATATGTCCTGAAAAAGTATGAAACCAAGCAATAAAATTTAATCTCTACAATGTCTCTTACACTTCCAGATAATAATAAATAACATCTGAAAAACATGTACAATTTACTAAAAACTTCCAGCATCTGAGTGACACAAAATCACATCATCAGCATATGTGGTGAGGAGTGTCATATGACACAGAATCATGTCAATCAGCAGCAAAAGTGTTAATTAATAATGTATGATAATAGCTATCTTAATAATGTATGATAATAATGTATGATAATATCTATCCCATCATATATATCTTACAGATATATATGATGGGATTATCTGATTGGGATATTATCTGTAAGATGGGATAATAATACTTTATTAATGATATAAATTTAGATACAAATTGGACTGATGACTTTCAGTATTATTAGAAATGTATCCAAATTATAAAGCATTAATACATATTTTATTAAAATAAAATTTTACAAAAAATTTAAGTTAATAATTATTTTTGTATCTAAAAGTCAGTTTGAAAGCAACTATCAGTTATTTTCCAAATTTAACCATCAATTATGAACTCATCTAACAACTTTTCCTTTGTCTAAAGTTATGAAGATTTTCTTTAGAAAACATGAAAACTTCTTCGCACAGCAGAACATGTTCATCTGCCATCAATTTTTTTCTCAAAACAACCAAAGGCATGTATGCTTTGTCTTTAGTTCTTGCCTGTTTATTTTCTGTATGCTAATCTACTCTCTAATTGATATTATTAGACACTCCTACTATTATAATGAAAGCTATTAAGACTTTTTCATTTAACTTATTTTATAATAGATATACAATGAAGTGTAACAGAAAAACAATGTTTTGATGCTTGAGATTATACCTTCTAAACTACATAATCAGTAAGTGTCATATATACTGTATACGTCAATGACTCCAGAGGCAGCCATTGATGTATACAGTAGAAAGATTATACAAAGGTTTTATTTCTGTTTTAATAATTTTCTGCAGGATATATGCTTCCACACAAAATTACTGTAGTAATTATAATTAATAGTGTATAGTATACAGTAGACCCCCTATAAAACGGGTTCATATAATACGGATTCGTATAACAAGGTGAAAAAATTGCAATCGTATTTGTATAAACATGCTAAAAGAGACTCTTATAATACGGTAAAACGTCATTGCCGACTTGTGTCACGACAGGATTAGTCGAATCTAGACCAATAGCAGATATTGCACAACCATTGAGTTTAAACGAGCAGCGGACCTACTAAAAACCATTTATTATTTAACGCCCATAAAAATTATATTTATATTAATGATGTCTCCAAAGTTCAGCGAATTTTTCACAGAAAAATAACTTATCAGAAAACACGCATCCACCCTTCAATGCGCCGCTCCGCAACAAAAACAAGCTTAAGCAATGGCATTGTCAAATGGTGCATACTCAGTAAGTAATCCTACAATTATTTGTTTATAGCATAGTTTATATGGATTATTCCCAAAAAATTATATGTGTTTTGGAAATGTTGAGTCAAATTAGTCTAGAATTGATTAATTTTATGGAAGAAAACCTTTCAAACAGCCGTAGTCCCTAAACTGCACATGTGCCGGGCTGTGATTGGCTCATGTATTTAAGTGACTGGTAAAACACAGAATTCATATAAAACAGAACATATCTACCATGTTATAGGGGGGGTCTACTGTATTTAATAGTATATAGTTAGTGATATAGTACTAGGTAATATAAATTTCTTGGTGATAATCTTCTCTCTTCATTTTAATTTATTTATATATACTTTTCTTTTCAGGTTCTCTTTCTGTATCTGTCCTTTCGGGTAAAATAATGTTTCGAGATGTTGCTTACATAAATGAAGATTACACAATTCGTGCACAAGATGGTTGGCTGATTTTTAGATGGTGGTACCCATATGTTCATAAAGAAATAACTGAAGGTTGTTTATTATAAAAATTTTAAAAATTTAAATAATTCTTATAGTTTAATTACAAATAATTANTGCACTTAAAAAAAACCAGACTCAGGGGACCGAGAACTGAGTCAAAATAAAATACTTGTTAAAAATGACAACATCTTTCTACAAACAGGCAAGAGTGCAAAATTTCTGCATGCATATATTGTTGGAAAGTTGGAAATGCGAACATTGCGAAATCGAATTTTGACAAATGAGTCTTTGAAAAAACCTATTTACCTCTCTGGTCGTGACCTGCTGACTTGACCAGTTGACCCGAGATATCTCATTTCAGCATCAGAAAATTATTGAAACTGGATGGCACCAGTCATTATAATTTTATATTAAAAGTAACTTCTGAAATATAATTTTTTTTGTTTTTACATTTATTAATATATTTATTTTGTTTGTGCAAAATAAAATAATTTCAGACAATACAATAGCCATGATTATTTTTTTCAAAAATGAGAAATTTTCGTTTGGCATCAACAAAAATTTAACGTGGGGTGACACACAATGGAGAGATATTTCAACATTGGCTAGGTTAATGTCACCAAAATGCCTAATGGCTGAGGCCGGCAAAGTTTGAACGATTGCGTTGAGTCCTGAGTCTCTGAGACATTGTCTTGTCCCAAAAATCAGCCTTACCGTTTTGCTTGTTTTGAGAATATTTTTTTATAGTTTTTTTTTTGTTTCTGGAAATGTGATTTTATTACACAATAATTTTTCTTCTTTTTATTATTTAATAGAAAATCTAATTTTATTATATGAAAATTTAAGGGAATTTTTATGCAGAAAAAATATTAAATTTAATTACAATGGCTTAATTCAAATGAAAAATAATGAATTATTCAATTATTGAAATAATTTGAAATATATTAAATGATTCACTCATTCACCAAGATTTGAATTCATTTTGATAATTTTTAACCCCAAAATAAAAAAAATTACAAAAAAGTTACAAAAATTTCTTAGTCTAAAATTAAAATTATCTACTAAAAATTATTTTGGTCAACAATAGTTCAATTTTGCCTCATTGGGAAATACTGCACTAGACAATTGTGCAATTTTTCATAGTGTACTGTAAAAACCAGTCTAATTAAACAAATTATTTAGATATGTGTCTTGATTTATTCTTATAGTGAACAATTTATAACAATTTTCGTTTTTAAATAAGCTTATTTAAATAAAAATACTTCAGTCTTTTAATAATTTTATACATTAAATGTAAAATTAATAAATTATTTTAAATTTCATTTGAATTTAAGTAAAAATTTCATTAATAGNAATTGTGCCATCACTCTGAAATTTTTAACATTTTTGCATATCACTATGGATGAATAACTTCAAATAAAAGATTGACTCCACTGTAAAGACTTGTTTGTTAGATATTGAAAAGGACAAAATATGAAAACATTTATTGTCTTTTCTAATTGTCAAGACTATGTTTTGTTTATAAAACGCAGTGCCATTATGGGTCCCCATTAGGGTTTCTCATTTCCCGGGAAATTTGCCTCCAGCGGGATTACGAGAAAAATAATTTATTTTCCCGGGATGAGATAGTAAAATAGAATTTTATATGAATAAAAAAGATCATACAGGAATATCATAAATTTGAATAATTTAATTTATTTTCTAGTAAGTAACTAAAAGTGTAGGGCCAATCTCACCCATACGGACACGTTAGGCTCAATTAATTTATGTTCTCCTACATTATAAGATGAAAGTAAAATAAAGCGTTTCATTGGGAGTTTTAATGATTACGAAAAAAAAATACTATTTTACTTCTAAAGATGAAATAAAAAATAAACTAAAGTGCGATGAGTGATATTTACTTTCAGCAAGTCTCCGCTGTTCAATGATGCGCAAACACAATACATAGATATTACATGAACTAACAAGTAGAGACTTGTAAAACATAGGTAATAATATGCAGCAAGAAACCTCAAAATTTCTCTCTTAGGTGAGTCTTCAAGATGCAACTTTTTGTATAATAAATAATAGAAAGAAAACCTGACATAGTAAATTATTATTGAAATGCAAGATTTCCCGGAAAAATAAAATTTCCCGGGATTTTTCTCGTAGGGAATAAATGGCGAGAATCCTGGGAAAACGGGATCCCGGGAAAGAAACCCTAGTCCCCATCTTAGAGGAATAAGGGGGATATGTCAGGAGTTGCAATTTGGCACAGAGTATTAAGTGCCAAAATCATGTGCACATAAAAAAAACCAGACTCAGGGGACCGAGAACTGAGTCAAAATAAAATACTTGTTAAAAATGACAACATCTTTCTACAAACAGGCAAGAGTGCAAAATTTCTGCATGCATATATTGTTGGAAAGTTGGAAATGCGAACATTGCGAAATCGAATTTTGACAAATGAGTCTTTGAAAAAACCTATTTACCTCTCTGGTCGTGACCTGCTGACTTGACCAGTTGACCCGAGATATCTCATTTCAGCATCAGAAAATTATTGAAACTGGATGGCACCAGTCATTATAATTTTATATTAAAAGTAACTTCTGAAATATAATTTTTTTTGTTTTTACATTTATTAATATATTTATTTTGTTTGTGCAAAATAAAATAATTTCAGACAATACAATAGCCATGATTATTTTTTTCAAAAATGAGAAATTTTCGTTTGGCATCAACAAAAATTTAACGTGGGGTGACACACAATGGAGAGATATTTCAACATTGGCTAGGTTAATGTCACCAAAATGCCTAATGGCTGAGGCCGGCAAAGTTTGAACGATTGCGTTGAGTCCTGAGTCTCTGAGACATTGTCTTGTCCCAAAAATCAGCCTTACCGTTTTGCTTGTTTTGAGAATATTTTTTTATAGTTTTTTTTTTGTTTCTGGAAATGTGATTTTATTACACAATAATTTTTCTTCTTTTTATTATTTAATAGAAAATCTAATTTTATTATATGAAAATTTAAGGGAATTTTTATGCAGAAAAAATATTAAATTTAATTACAATGGCTTAATTCAAATGAAAAATAATGAATTATTCAATTATTGAAATAATTTGAAATATATTAAATGATTCACTCATTCACCAAGATTTGAATTCATTTTGATAATTTTTAACCCCAAAATAAAAAAAATTACAAAAAAGTTACAAAAATTTCTTAGTCTAAAATTAAAATTATCTACTAAAAATTATTTTGGTCAACAATAGTTCAATTTTGCCTCATTGGGAAATACTGCACTAGACAATTGTGCAATTTTTCATAGTGTACTGTAAAAACCAGTCTAATTAAACAAATTATTTAGATATGTGTCTTGATTTATTCTTATAGTGAACAATTTATAACAATTTTCGTTTTTAAATAAGCTTATTTAAATAAAAATACTTCAGTCTTTTAATAATTTTATACATTAAATGTAAAATTAATAAATTATTTTAAATTTCATTTGAATTTAAGTAAAAATTTCATTAATAGTGGTATATTGAATATAGTTTGGAGATTTTCACATTTTGTGCTTAATGTGAAAAATGTAGTGATTACATCATCATTTTGATGTTAAGCATTTAAAAAACTGCTAGAATTTAGCTGAAAGAAAGAGTTTTATAGATTTGAATGATTAATTAAAATGATTGTTTGGTAATTTAAATCATTCAAATAAATTTATCACTATTTTAATTTAGACAGAATAAAAATTTTGTATACTTCTTGATGACTTTCTTTATAATGTAAATTATGGAAGAAGTGAAAATTGATAAAAAATTAATTTTGGATTATGAAAAAATAAATATTTATAATTTGACTAAATGCTTTTTCTAGAACAAAAAACAAAATATAAATTAAATATACTAAGATGTTTTTGGATAAACATTTGACCTGGAATGAATAAATCAATATAATTCAAAGTAAAATGATAAACTTCTAAAATACACTTGTTACATCATTTTTGGAGGAACAAAAATAAAATAAGACATTTTTGAGCCATTGGAGAAATGGCTGCAAGATCTTTTCTGTTTTATTTATTTTTGTTCATTCCAATATGAGATATGATTTTTGGGCTGCAATTTGAAAAAATTGTAGACCTCTAAATTGTTGTCTGTCCTTCCTTAATCTTCAAAATGGAGTTATATAGATGAAAGCTGAGACCAGATATGGAAAGATCAGGGGCAGGAGGCCCTGATTAACTATATATAAACTTCTGATACAAACTGGAAGTCATGTTACGTCAATTCAAAAACTTTCTTCTGAAAGGAGTTAGATAGATTACTGGCATTACTGTATTGCTAACAGGAAAAGGATGATGTATAGGGCAAGACACTAATTTGGGGTGGAGAGCATATATTTTAAATTACAGCCCAGCATTATGATGATTTCACAATAAATAATTGCTTGTTTAACTTTAAATTCCTCCAACTGTTCATTCTTCAGTTAGTTAAATATCTGAGGATGAAGTAAATACAAAAAGATTTGAATAAATATGCTATATTTATTCTTCAGTTATTTATTCAGTTAGATAAAACATAAATATCAATTCTTTGTTGTTTGAACCTTAGTTTGTTACAAGGAGGTTAAGTATTACATGAAGCTGAAGTTAGTGCAACACAATAAATTAATATAATAGATTAATACAAGATATTACAAAATAAAATACATACAGGCAGTGCCGGCTCTACAAGTTTTAAGAGTGCGTGAAACTTTTATGTAGTCGTCTTTTTTGAAAATTCAGTAATAATTTATAAGAATATATTTTCAAAATTAATTTTTAATTCATATTTAGTACAAAAAAACCAGAAAATAATTATATTGAAAATGTAACTTTTTGAGTGTTCACTGTTGCAAATTTAGAAGTTTAACTGTCTATTATATATTGAGATAGTGCAAATTCATGTTTTTTGTTTTGCAGACTTAAAATCTTTAAATTGCAAGAAAGAATAATGTTAAACTTTTTCAAATAATTTGATTACATCTCAAAAGCATATATCTATTAATAAAAATCTATAAGATCATTACAAAGTTTCAAAAAGTAAAAAAAAAATTTTCAATCTATAAAAATGTAAATTTCTATTTGACTAGGATTTATTTTTAAAAAATTATGAATTATTTAGAATTTTCTGAAAATTTTGTACATGTCTTCTTTTCTTATCCATTTATAGTTTTTTTATTGATTTTTTTTTTAAATTTTCTATTCAAAACAGTTATAATGTTTTCACTATTTTTTAAAAGTTATATCATGTATACTTTTTACATGATATAAAAAGTATTTAGAAATCTTTTTATATCATGAACTTGTTAGAAATTTAATAGATATGAAAACTTAATATTTTGTATGCAAAAGATTCTAAGGTCAAAAATTCTGAAAGGGCTGTAAATTACAATAAGGGATCTCAATAAAAATTTTTTTCTCTAATGATAAACATCATTCATGCATAGATTAATCATATTTTGTGATACTGTTTGTGGAAAATGTTTTTATTTAAGAAATAATAAAATTGATTTAAATTCAATTAACAAATTATTCAAAAGTTTTAATATATAAAATATTAATAATTGTCAAGGCAGGAACTTCTTCAGGATAAAAAAAAAAAAACTTTAGAAACACCTTTTGCACTTTTCTAGCAAACAAATTTTAATAAAACAAATGTTTTTGGCTTGTTTGATAAGCCTTCTTCAGATTAAATGTTACAGAACATAATTTAAATTGAGAATCTTGCTGGAAATTTTTGGTTTATCATTGAATGCTCAGTGTATCTCAGTATTCAGAATCTTGGTACACTCCATTTGAATTGCAGAGGTCAGTTAGCCTAATAATACACATTAAACATGGTTGAAAACATTTGCTTTCTTGTAAAATCTTGCTATAGATTGGTTTCATGTGCTTTGTTTATAAAAGTATGATGGTCAGTTAAAAAATGACTTCCCCAAGATTTTTACATTTTTGGACTTGAAACCTTGAAATGTCGAGAAATGCAAAAAGGAGTTTTTCTGTATGTATGGACATTTGTGTGTGGAACTTGACTTTTTTTTTTTTACCCATTTTGAAGCTTAGTAATTTGACGCTTCTGTGCATTTTGTTGAAAATTTCTGAAATTTTTCAGGGAGGATTTGTGTATTGGAAAAATGTTTCTAGAAATTTTCAGGAAAATTGGACCACAGGTTTGGGAGATATTAAGGGAGTGGGAGATCATATCTCAAAAAGCTCTCAAGTTGCAAAATTCTTTTTATTTGTACAAATTTTTAGTTTAAAAATTTTTAGTTTAGTTCAAAAAATAACTGTATTTTTTTCAAAAATGATATCCACTCCCAATAGTAATGTTTTTTGATTTTTTTTATAACTTTTGATAGAATAAGCCAATTATGTTCTTTTTTCAATATGTATATATTAATAAAATAATTTTAAGAACTTGATATTTGTCTAACCCCAACTCTAGGTCTGGGGTAAAAATATAAAAAATTATTTTTTTAAATCAAATTCCTTAAGTTAAATATTTTTTGTGTTATTAATTATAATTTTAATTGATATTAGACCAAAAATCTTTATATGTTGAAGAGGTGGAAAAGGCTAATATTTTAAAAATAATTAAATGATACACATTTTAGGAGTAATTATTTATATTTAGTACAGGTATCCCTTATATAACATAATAGTTATGTTCTGAAAAAGTGCAGTGTTATGATAATCTGTGATATATGAAACAAAGGACTAATGAACAACATAGGTGTAGTGCTAATTCATATGTAATTACTTTACAGTACAGTATCAAGGTACAGACAAAATAATTTGAAAACTTAATTTTAATTCTGTATGTTACATAGGTTACGATGCTACACTACTGGGTGAATATAGAATTGATACACATGTGCACCTGGCGAAGTTTGAACCCAAAAGTGAGGTCATAGGGTCAGGTTGCCAGGTTTGCTAAGTTCAAAGTACCTCCTGGTGGTGACTTTTGGATTTATGACCAAAGCTGTCGCCACAATAGGGTTATATTCCAGAAATTATCTAAAGTATGCTATTATTTTTCTTTACTAAGAGAAATATGTTTATTAAAGCAATCAATAATTTATTTCCAATCAATAATTAATTAACAATTACAATTAAAAGTACTGTATTATATCTCAATATTAGCATTAATATTAAGTGTTAATATTCACATTTATTCAATCAAGTACCAAGCAACTTTTTTCCAGAATTTGTGTTTATAGTTTTGTTGTCTAGGTATGCGCTGTATTTCATTTGTCATTTTTACGAATGAAATACAGTAATACCCCGACTTACACGAACCTGGAGTTACACAATTTTCAAATCTCGTCGATTCGTCTTTTGTTTGAGCACCAAGCAACTCTCGATTACTCAATCCCCCCACACTATTGTTCGGCTTACATGTTCAGACGTGTCGCGTGGAATCGACACATCGCCACAATTTTTTTTGTGTTATTTATTTCTGTGTTTGTTATATCTACGGAGACTTGAGAGACTCTATGTGGTGATTTCTTCTAACTGTGAACGAATCAAAAGACGAGATAAGATTAATGAGAACATTTATTAGCTTACATATATCCGACTTGGGTTTTACACAAATTGCGAAATTATACACCGACTTATGTGAATTTGACTTACGTGGTTATCACTCGGTCCCACCTATTGCGTAAGTTTGGGGTATCACTGTAATCATTCATTGGTAAGTAATACCTAAGGTTAAAAAAAGTTTAATGACACTTACTTAAGAATGTTTAAATAAACTTTACTAAATACAAATCTATAAAAACAAAACACATTGACAATCTTAAGGGCTAAAGTCTGAAAGCAATGATAACAACACCTGGTTGATAGGAAAATTACTACAAATTTTTTCTTCCTTATCCTATCAGTTTTCATTAAAGTAAACCTGATGAAAAGCACAAAATAATTTGAAAATTTCAATATTCTAAAATCCATGGAAAAATTTGAGACAACAGGCATGCTTACTTGAATAAAAAGAGATATTGAATAACAAAGTTTACAGTTAAAAATTGTGAAATTTTATACAGAGGATTTCTAAGAGCAAACCTGGAAGTTGTGTTTTATGGGGGATATCCCCAATTTTCAAACCATGTTAGAGTGAAATTGTGTTATAGAAGTACTGTGCTGAATGAAGGATACCTGTAATTTCATGTAAATCTAAAAACTTAAAAGTAATGATAACAATTATTGAGGATTAAAACAAATAAGCAATGCCAGGAAAGACCAGCAACAACATTGCCAGCTGTTTTTATGAAGTATGTCACTGTTATACACAGATTAAGAATAAAAAAATTTTTTTTATTTTGTGCAATATTTATGGAATTATATGTGATGATGCAAAAGTGAGTCACCAGCACCTCTTGGGGGAAAAATGATGAAAAACCATTCTAATTAAATATGTCCTGAAAAAGTATGAAACCAAGCAATAAAATTTAATCTCTACAATGTCTCTTACACTTCCAGATAATAATAAATAACATCTGAAAAACATGTACAATTTACTAAAAACTTCCAGCATCTGAGTGACACAAAATCACATCATCAGCATATGTGGTGAGGAGTGTCATATGACACAGAATCATGTCAATCAGCAGCAAAAGTGTTAATTAATAATGTATGATAATAGCTATCCCATCATATATATCTGTAAGATATATATGATGGGATTATCTAATTGGGATATTATCTGTAAGATGGGATAATAATACTTTATTAATGATATAAATTTAGATACAAATTGGACTGATGACTTTCAGTATTATTAGAAATGTATCCAAATTATAAAGCATTAATACATATTTTATTAAAATAAAATTTTACAAAAAATTTAAGTTAATAATTATTTTTGTATCTAAAAGTCAGTTTGAAAGCAACTATCAGTTATTTTCCAAATTTAACCATCAATTATGAACTCATCTAACAACTTTTCCTTTGTCTAAAGTTATGAAGATTTTCTTTAGAAAACATGAAAACTTCTTCGCACAGCAGAACATGTTCATCTGCCATCAATTTTTTTCTCAAAACAACCAAAGGCATGTATGCTTTGTCTTTAGTTCTTGCCTGTTTATTTTCTGTATGCTAATCTACTCTCTAATTGATATTATTAGACACTCCTACTATTATAATGAAAGCTATTAAGACTTTTTCATTTAACTTATTTTATAATAGATATACAATGAAGTGTAACAGAAAAACAATGTTTTGATGCTTGAGATTATACCTTCTAAACTACATAATCAGTAAGTGTCATATATACTGTATACGTCAATGACTCCAGAGGCAGCCATTGATGTATACAGTAGAAAGATTATACAAAGGTTTTATTTCTGTTTTAATAATTTTCTGCAGGATATATGCTTCCACACAAAATTACTGTAGTAATTATAATTAATAGTGTATAGTATACAGTAGACCCCCTATAAAACGGGTTCATATAATACGGATTCGTATAACAAGGTGAAAAAATTGCAATCGTATTTGTATAAACATGCTAAAAGAGACTCTTATAATACGGTAAAACGTCATTGCCGACTTGTGTCACGACAGGATTAGTCGAATCTAGACCAATAGCAGATATTGCACAACCATTGAGTTTAAACGAGCAGCGGACCTACTAAAAACCATTTATTATTTAACGCCCATAAAAATTATATTTATATTAATGATGTCTCCAAAGTTCAGCGAATTTTTCACAGAAAAATAACTTATCAGAAAACACGCATCCACCCTTCAATGCGCCGCTCCGCAACAAAAACAAGCTTAAGCAATGGCATTGTCAAATGGTGCATACTCAGTAAGTAATCCTACAATTATTTGTTTATAGCATAGTTTATATGGATTATTCCCAAAAAATTATATGTGTTTTGGAAATGTTGAGTCAAATTAGTCTAGAATTGATTAATTTTATGGAAGAAAACCTTTCAAACAGCCGTAGTCCCTAAACTGCACATGTGCCGGGCTGTGATTGGCTCATGTATTTAAGTGACTGGTAAAACACAGAATTCATATAAAACAGAACATATCTACCATGTTATAGGGGGGGTCTACTGTATTTAATAGTATATAGTTAGTGATATAGTACTAGGTAATATAAATTTCTTGGTGATAATCTTCTCTCTTCATTTTAATTTATTTATATATACTTTTCTTTTCAGGTTCTCTTTCTGTATCTGTCCTTTCGGGTAAAATAATGTTTCGAGATGTTGCTTACATAAATGAAGATTACACAATTCGTGCACAAGATGGTTGGCTGATTTTTAGATGGTGGTACCCATATGTTCATAAAGAAATAACTGAAGGTTGTTTATTATAAAAATTTTAAAAATTTAAATAATTCTTATAGTTTAATTACAAATAATTATATTGAATTTTTGTTACTTTTTTTAATTCAATTTACTAGCTAAATTCAAGATAAATTAAGGTAATTGCAAATAACTTCATTTGAACATATGGTAATCCATGTGTTCAGTTGAAGTATGACCAGATGTTGTATAATTAGTTTAAAATATAACTGATTTAGAAGTATTCTTAAAATAATTAATAATTAATTTATTAAAGTTAAAAAATTAAATAATTCTTGACTTTTCCAAATTATAAAATTTTTATTTAAAATGTGATTAATATATATTTTTAAGTTTATGAATAAATAAATACTAATATATTTTTACTGTTTAAATTTATTAATAAAAATATTAAAAATAATTATTTGAAATTATTTAAGATCAATATTTTATTTTGATTAAAAAAAATGTTAATCTTTAACTATATTGTTCTCTTTGACACTGAAAAGTAAAACAGGACAGAGAACTGTATTATTTGGATTGAAATGTACAGTTAATCAGAATGTTATCAATTAATTTATGATTTAAATTTTCTTTACAATTTTTATTAGAATATTGTTTTTCACTAATAAAATGTATGTGAATATGATTTATCTTTCCCGTACCAACATAATTTTATGTTTTACTTTGAATCATTTATCTTGTTTTATGTATCTTAGTGTTATACTCCCATAGGAGTGGTGCACTTATCTAATAAAAAAAAAAAAAAAAAACATAATTTTGTTATCTGAATGCATAATTACGTATAAGAATTATGCCTATTAAGAATTATCTTCAAATTTTGTTACACTCCAATTCAATCCTGTCTTTAATTCATCTTAAATTCATTGTTAACCATAATACTGTTATTTATTGTGAATGACTTGCATATTATTTGTGTTTTAAAGTACATTTGAAAGTGGATGCAGGTTATCTGTTGATTTTAAATTTCAGTTCCAAGCTTACTCAATAGCTTTTATTTTGTCTAAATATGCTAAGAACATCTATAAAAATCTTGAAAAATCTTTTATGCACTGCACATAATCATCTGCCATCATAATTTTTCTGGAAACCATCAGACATACATGCATCGCTTTTAGTTCTTTCTGTTTTAAGAGATACTGTTAGACATTCTTATTTGTATTTTGAAAGTTGATAAGTTTCTGGTACTTGTCTCTTTCTTTGTAATAATTCTCAGAGAACTGCTTAGAAGCTAACTGTCAGTTTTAATATATGTTAATTCTCTACAGTGAATAAGATCTAAGTAATTGATTTCTGAACTTGTGTCATTGGATGTTGTAGTAGACATGCAACTTTCTTAGTAAAGTCAACAATGATGACATTAGTGGCAATTATTTTATTTACCACTTATTTACTTTATACCTAACGTGACACTTATAACTGTCAAAAGCCTTGCCTACAATACATGTTGACATTATGAATTTGTCCTGACTTCAAGTAGCTCTTTAAACATCAAATATGTTACAGTTATTATTTATGTTAAAATTTTTTCCTACTTAGGTATTTTTAGTTTATTTCAACATTTATTATTACAGTACAACTTCATACTTTGAATTTAATTCATTCCATGAGTTTGTCTGAACACTGAATCATTCAAAGTCCAAATCAATTTTTTCCATTAGAAATAATGGAAAGTGAATTAATCCATTTCCAGACCTTGAACAATACCCATTTCGATAAACTTAAAACAGCAAATACACATAATTTAAGGTAAAAACAACAATTAAATGTATTAATAATAAATTAAAGCATGAAAACATGAATAAAATATGTAAATACAGTATAATAAAATGAAAACTGCATTTGTTGGTCACACATGTTGGACTCCAGCGTCTTAACATAGGTGTGTGATTTAATTATAACAGTTGTGAAATTTAACAAATTGTAGATAATGTTAGATTTTATCCCTTGTTTAGAATCTTACTTTAAAATCTTTACTTTGTACTTTGTTTGAATAAAATCAAGTATTTGGATAAAAAGCATATTGGGCATACTATGCTTTATGAGTTTCGAAAAGGATATAACGCTGTACAAACAGTGAAAACAATTGTAATCTATATTAGGGAGATGTTCTTAAAATTTGAATGTGCCAAATGTGATTTAAAAAGTTCTGTTCAGGAAATTTTGAATTACAGGATACAAATCATAGGTGATGCCCAAAAAGCTGCTGACAAAGAAACATTATAGGAAGAAATTGTTAAAAATTGACGAATAACACACAATACAGTATTAAATAACCAAACACACCAAAAATAAAGTGAAAAAGCAATGAAAAGATACAAACATAACATGAGAATGAGAGATGAGTTGGACAGATAACAGATTGTGCTTATGCTTCAAAATTTTTTAATTTTTTAACTGCGCACACAGTTTGAACCTCAAAGCATTGTTCGAACTCTGAGGTAAATTTTTGTTGGATTGCGTTTGAACTCTGAAATGTTCAAGGTTAGAGTGTTTGAAGTACAAGGTACCACTGTATTTTTACATATTTATAGTCTGTCTAATGAAAGATGAACTTTCTAAGAACACTTTTAATGAGCAATTACTCAACTCATTGATGACTCAATAATAATAATATACAGGTATAGGATAAAATAATAGGAACACCCCTTTTGAAATGTGTTGTACTCTGACTGTCCAATACAGCTCTGTCACGTGTCATAGCAGTCTGCCATCTAGTGGCGGTGAAAGGGAAGGTATCAGATGAGCATTTGGTGGTGTGACAGTTGCATGAGAAAATTCTGTTCCCAGCAAAGCACCATTATGTCCAACCTGTCCGACGTGCAAAGAGACATGATTATTGGAGCTCACCTCACTGGATAGTCCGTGACTAGAGTAGCCAACCTTATGGGTGTTTCAAGGTCCACTGTGTCAAGGGTTATGACAGCCTACACAAAACTGGGAAAGGTGTCCTCTGCGAAGCAGAACCCTGGACAAAAGTCGAAGTTGACCAACCAGGATAGATGAGTGTTGAAGAGGATAGTCGCCTGAAAACGTAAGACTACACTGCAGCAGATAACCTCCAAGATGAACACCCATCTCCAGAACCCTGTATCCACCAAAACTATTCAACGGGAGCTGCATGCTGCGAGCATTCATGGCCGAGTAGCCATTCCAAAGCTGTTAGTGTCATCATAGAATGCTATGAAGCAATGACAGTGGTGCCGAGACCACCGAAACTGGACGCAATAACAATGGGAACAGGTTATCTGGTCTTACAAATCATCATTTACATTATTTCAGACAACTGGACGTGTGTTCGTCCAGCGAACACTGGCAGAGGCATTTCATGTTGACTGTCTGGTTCCTACCGTGAAGCATGGAGGGGGCTCTGTGATGCTGTGGGGAGTGATATTGTGGTGTGGCTTGGGGCCACTCGTAGTTCTGAGGAAGAAGGTCAGAGGCGAGCATTATCACAGTATTCTCGCAGATCATTTACACCCTATGCTTCATACTCTGTTTCCTGGAGAACGTCCTCTATTCCAAGATGACAATGCCACTGTACACACAGCTCGCTGTGTTCAAACATTGGATGAGCATAATGATAAAGTGGAACATCTCATGTGGTATCCTTGGTCCCCTGATCTCAACATCATTGAGTCTGAGTGGTGATTTTAGAGAACAAATTCCATGCTCGGTTTCCTCCTCCACGCATACTACCTGAACTTGAGACCATTCTGCAAGAGGAATGGCTGTAAATTCCCTTAAATTTTCTGACAGATACAAGCTGTAATTCAGGCCAATGGTGGCCCAAATCCCTACTAATAAATATTTTGCATTCTTTCACATGTGTTTCTATTATTTTGTCCTATACCTGTAGTTAGCAGGCTATAAATTTTTGCTCTTTTCATTGCTATAACTGAATTTTGACAAATAAAATAATTATATATAGTATACACAATCCAAATAAACCTTACTACACTGCTGAGATAATTTATTAAAACTAAAACAACATTTTCACCCTATTGAATAGGTTGAAAACGTTTGTTTAGTTTTAATAAATTATCTCAGCAGTTTAAGATGTATTTGGATTGTGTATTATTTCCCTGCTGGGTGTGTTTTGTTGAATATATATAGTATGTTTAAAATGATATTCCTAGCTTAAACATGTCATATTTTCAGTGGTATTCTGGGTCAATAATGTTTTGTGGGACAGAACTGTCTAAAATTTCTGACAAAGCTCTCCCATCAAAAATGTGGTGGGGAATGGAGACATACTCTTCAGTTCCCACTACATTTTACCTACTCTTCAATTCCCATCACATTTTACCTACTCTTCTATTGCCTTTTTGTGGATTACACAGGAGAGCACAAGTACCATGAATAGGCTTATGGGAAAGATTCAATTCATTCAAAAATTTTTTTAGAAAATAACAAACTGTTCTTTTTCTGACTCAAACTATGAACGGCCTATTTTCATGAGGCTGTAATCTCTTAATAAGTTTAATGAATTATGGTTAACTTTAATTGGAGATTAGTGTGAAGCATGCACTTAATTATTTGCACAAAAAAAAATAAATATAATTTACCAATGTAAAAATTTGAAAATGTTAATTTGTGAAATTTGAAATTACAAGTAACAAATGAACAAAATGCGATGTGTGAATATTAATTAATTAAGGCTGTTACATTTAAATTTCATTTTTGAAGACTTTCAAATATAGTGAATAAAATTTTTGAGTTTATATAACTTTCAATTTTTAGTAAAGAATTTCAAATTTATTCAAAAATTCTATGAATTTATTGCTGACAGTTTAGATAATGACTAACTCTAAAAAGAAAATAAATGATTAATTATCTTAATTCTGTTTGATATGTGATAAATAAATATATTTATTTATTTTTCAATTAAAATCACTTTTATTTGATACAGGAATTAAGATAAAAGATATAATCACTTTCAAATAAATTATTTAATAATTACAGAATTATATTTTATAAAATACTTATTTATTAAAAACTAAGAACTGAAAATCCCATTTTTAAATGTTATAATGTCTATCTGCTATAAAAACATAACAGGAAGACATAATTATAACATTCGCTTTGATAATGTATTATCCATGGTTTTTCTATCTTATTAGTGGTTGTCATTTTTGAACTTTTATTTCCTTCAGCAAGTAATAATTTTTTTCATTAACTATTTTAATTTAATTAAAATTAAAGCTATTTATTGTAAACTAATTATATTAAATAAATTTTAGAAGGAATATTATTTCATTAATACAGTATTAAACTTATTCTAAAATTAATTAAAAGCTAAATTAATAATTTTCACATTATATTAAAATATAAAAATATTTTAAAGGAGAAGTTTTGTATTTACGCTTAAATTTGAAAGAGTTCAAAAGCTAATTCAGTTAATAGTAAATTTTGGCATTAATTAAAAGTATAAATAACTTTTTTGTTTTATAGGATTTAATAATAACTATTGAAATATTAATAATTATATTATTTATTATTATTATTATGTTAATAATAGATTTAATTTACTGATATTTAAAATTATTAGTTTTGTAATGCTAAAATTATGATAAAACTAGTAGATGACCTTAGCATTGCTTGGGCAAAAAATAACAACAGCAAAGACTAAGATTATTAGTTATTTTGTACTTCTAACCTTTCTGCTATATAATATTATAGTATTTGATTTATGTTTACAAAGGTTATCTTACATAAGAGTTTATGATGCCGAGTGTCCAATCTAAAACATTTAAAAAATTCTTTAAATTGTGTACAGTAGAGGAATAAAGAATTTTTAAAATATGTTTGATTGGTCATTCGGTGTGATAAACCTTTATGTAAGATAACCTTTTTAGTTATATATTTGATCTTTCCCATTTTCACTGGGTGCTAGAATTAGGTCTCCCCTCTTCCAAGGCTAATTAGAGAATTTTTAGATGGGTCTAAAAATATGTTTGATTTCCTGCAAAAACACAAAAAACCATATCTAAAATAGTACAGTAGAAGCCAAGTTCTTTGGGGTAATTCTTAACTCTCTCCCTCATGGGGGGGGGGAATTTCCAAAAATTCCTTCTTAGTGTACATTCTCATGATGTACTCTAACTGTGTACCAAATTTCAACTTTCATCTCCTAACTTTTTGGCTCTGCACTTATTATTATTATTATCAAATTGTTATTATTATTATTATCAACCCATTTTGATTATATATATAGATTAACATGTTAATCTTTGATCTTATTAGTGTTTTAATTAATGTAAAATTAATTAAATTAATTTTCTTGACAGATTTTTCACATTCAGATACTCGGATTTCAATTCTTCTTAATGGATTTGAATTACACATATATAATAGATCTCAGCTGTATGCTCGTTTGGAACACTTATTTGGACTGGAACCTCGAATACTTCCAACACGTTCAGATCCATATTGGCAGGATTCTGGATCAGGTGAAGGAGAAAATCCTACTGCAACAGAACAGACATCCGATCAACAAGGATATGAATGGCGGGATTTGATACCTGTTATAAAAGTTGATATTTCAACTGTAAGTGAATTTAAATATATCTATTTGTTCTTTATTATACAAAAGATAATATTATAATTCAAAATTAATGATTTATTTTAAATTATTCTTTACAGAGTTATTAGCTACTTAGTTTAAAAAAGATAACTGCAATTTCAAAATATTCCAGATTAGTGGAGATTAAATATATTTAATACATGTAATTTGCAAAATTTTCAAAATTTACTTTCAGATATAACTGAATATGGATCAAATAAAATCTGAAATATTATTTGAGAAATAGATGCACTGATTCAGAATAAATTAGCTTTTCAATAGGTACTGTACATATAGTCTTTTTATTTCCAAATTGCACCTGATCAGCTTTAAATTATCCAGCTCATCACAGTTATAATTAAACAGTTATTTGTGATAATAACTTATAGATTATCTTATCAAAGGCTTTTGAATGTTGAGAAGATAAAAAATGATTAGTAGTATATGGCAAATGTGACAAACAAATCCAAATGCAATGAAAAACGTGAAGATTGGATACTATTGAATTCACAACATACAGTAATACATAGTTATAATTAATATGCGTAAGAGGAAAAAAGTGAATTTTTGAAAAACTGAATAAAATAAAAGCTTTTAAAGTTTTACAGATTACATACTCTCAATTTAAAATTTTTTTATTTATAAAAGTTTTATAAAACTGAATTTAACCAGAACAATTATTTACCAAAATTCAGTTTATTACTGAATTATGAACTTATAATTTGACACAAATAGTGCTTTAACCATTAAGCAAACAAATCCACCATAAACAGTAATATTTTATTAAAAATCTAATGTTTCAGTCTATGCAATAGACCATTGTGAGGATATTGAACATTTAGAAATAGAACACGGAAATACTCTTCAAAATAAAAAGTGAACATTTGAAGCTTTTTCTAATTCTGGTTTCAATTTTTTAATTTTGATGATAATTCTGGTAGAAGAAAATAGTCCAGGTCTTAGTTAGGTGCAAGTACTAATTTTGAGATTATATATTAGCAAATCTGTATGCTTTACTATATCATGAGATTCATAATGGCTTTGTAAATGATATGCTTTTATTTGTTTTAATTTTATCTAGATGATGACAATTTTTTTTTAATGAAAAGGATATATTTATAATTATCTAAAAAAATTGTAGTCAGTGATTTTTGTGTGTTTAATAAGACATCTAAAGATGTAAATATATATAAAAAAAATGTATAAGTAAATTATTATTATTTTAATAAAATTATTTATTGTTTTATATATGTTTATTTTGCAAATTATAAAATTGATTTTTATTTATTTATATATTTGCAGGGCCGGTTAGTATTTGGGAATCGTTTAGTTCCTACAACATTATCTATTGCTTTTGAAGAAGGCCATATCACATATACTACTAAACCAGCCTCTTCTCGTTTGGATAAATTTACACATATTGCCAAGTGTAAAGCTGAAAATTTTAAAGTTATTCTTGCACCAAGTCCAAAGTATACTGGACTCTCTGATGAACCACCTCGTTTTATGGGAGAAGGTTTCGTTGTCTTGCAATCTAATATGGTGGATTTATATTATTATCAAGATGAACCTGGTATTTAAGTTAATTAATATAGCATTGCTTTGTATCTGTTTATCCTATTTTAATATCTGAATGTTTTTAGAAATAAATTTATTTCTTTTACATATTATATAATTAGAATGTGTATTTCTGCAAATATTTTAAATAATTTTAAATTTTTTTCTTGGGTTTTATTATTTTATGAGGCAAATATGAAAATAAAAACTTGCTGTTCACAATATTTAAAATACATAAAAACAAAAATTCCAGTTTATTAAAAAATTAATCATTTTACACTATTTCTGTAATTCTATACATTTATATATCCTATAAACCAGTTTTTTGAAGTTACATACTTGTAAAACAATGCAGTCTGATTTTATAAGTAATTACAGACTTCAGCTTTTATTTCTTTTTCACCATTCAATATTTTTCCAGCCATATCTTTACAAATTCAGAAATAAATGATATTCACTTAGTTCTAGTATATATGTCACAGAGAACAACACTTTTCAATTAAACTGCATCAATAGCTACTTTATGCTAACAACTTTCATCTTGATTTGCTGTGCAAAATGTAAATATATTTAAAAATTGACTACACCACTTCTAAATTCAACAGAACATTTTAATTAATATGTACATTTAGCTTTTGTCTTAGCACATGGAAAATACCTTAAGCAATGAAATAACTTATCTGTTTTAAAAAAACAACAAAAAAAAAAAGCATTGATTTTCATTTATAGAAATAATATTTTTAAGTTTTTACTTTGAGATGAACTTGTATGCAATTAAATTTTTATTTTCTGGATTTATCAAAAATATGCTATTTTTGTTTATAGTTGTAAATTTCATTTTTTTATTACTATTTATTAAATCTTTTATAGCAAATTAAGTTTTTAAATCAAATCAGATTTTGAAAACAATTCAGATTTTAGAAAATCTGAATTGTTTTCAGATCATTTCATAAATTTCAATAAAAGTCAATTTTTATATGTTTATAGAAAAAAATTCTTTGTATGTTCATTAAAATATAAGAATAATTCTGAAAAACTTGTTATATATGTATTGAAATTATAGCAAATAGATGATATAAACTACTTGCTATATGTTTACAAATATATCTCATATTCTATCTTTATATATTTTAAAGTAAGTTCTAATCGACCCTAGATGATACAAAGAAAATATTTTGTATATTTTTTCTTGTTAAAAGTTAACACAGATATTTACCTACTTTTAAACAAAATTGCCTTTGAAATCGAGTCACCTTTTAAATTTAGTTACATGATTTTATTGTTTTGTGAAAGAAGTCTCACCAGATTCTTGCACAGATGTCATCATCTCTTCATTATTATACTTGTTCAACCAGATCAACAGTCACAACATATGGACAAACAACTTTATTTTTCATCATGTACATTTGTCCTTCTTGATTTGTCCTTATTTCCTTACTGCTACATTATTATTACAATATTCTTTCACTTATTGCATGGTCAAAACATATCTCAGAATTCTAATGATAAATTTTAACAGAGTAAATATGAGCATTTAAAAATCTGATTATTGACCTTGTCTCACAATACAATGGATTTTTGTTTATTTTGCTTTTTCTAACACAGTTATTAATGTCTGATAAATGTAGGAAAACTACAAGTAAGTCTGATGTTTCTTTCTTCACTTCTGGAATAATGTTAACAAAACTTGACTCATACCAAATGCACAGACTACATGCTTAATTAGAACTTACTTTCAGAACACATAATTTATATATACAATATATTTTGAAATTATTTAATTTTATTTTATTAAAGGAAATGTATCATCTGAACCTGAAATGGTGGAACTTGCAAATGGTGACATTGTTCAAAAAACTACAAATCCTTGTTGGGGTTTAGATATCAAGTGTGGAAAAGGTACTGATTTTAGTTATGGACCATGGGCAGATAGACAACGAGAACAATTGTATAAATTCTTTTTCCCTCAGGTAAATGTCATTTTTGTGATCTAATCATATATGTGTACATATCCTGCAATACACATATACAATGTAAAAATTATAACATACCAAAATGTAAATTATATTAACTAAATTAACTAAATATATTTTTTTATTTACATAATTGCTTTTATAATCTGTTATATGCAACATAAATCTATAATTTATTTAAATACATACAATGAAATGTATATTATGTCTAGGTTTTTTGTTTTAATTATAAAATAACAACAGAAATTAAATGCAAATTTGGATATTCATTTTTAAACTTTAACTAAAGACTTATGCAAGAATTTCCAAAGATTATAAGACTCAAAAATTTAAAGAGAAGTGGAAATAAACATAAATAAAGTACAGCTTTATTCACTGTTTATATATTAATAATTTACAAAAGTAGTTGGATTTAATAAATTAATTGAATTTACATTTGTTTTAATTAATGATAATTTATGTTACTTTTAACATTAGTCTTTTTTCCAATTATATTTATATCTTTTTGATTATTTTTCAAAGTTTTCCCCTCTTGTAAAATATTTTTATGTATGAAAATATCTTACAATATATGAAAATAAAACATATATATATATATATATATNCATGTTTAGAAATATTCTGTTACACTTTACCTTTGGTCACATAATATCAAGAATACTATGAAAGCTGGAAAAAAAATTATATATTTAAAAAAACTAAAAGTAAAAATATGTTAATATATATATATATATTAACATATTTTTACTTTTAGTTTTTTTAAATATATAATTTTTTTTCCAGCTTTCATAGTATTCTTGATATTATGTGACCAAAGGGGAAGCCCTCAGAAAATGATGGAAAGTGTAACTAAGAACATTTATAAACATTAGTGCCCCACACTTTATTTTTGGTTGCATAATACCAAGAATATGTGAAACCTGAAAAAATATATTTTTTACTTTTTAATGAATTTATGTAAATAAAAAACATTTCTTTAAAAATTTTTTATATTTTTACTTTTTAGTTTTATAAGTTATTCTTTTTAGAAGATTTTAATTGGGAAGTGAGTTATAAGATTTTATGTAGACAGTATGCATAAAAAGGGGACAATTTATTAAGTTATGTGTAATACCATCTATTATCAGCTTTTATTTACAAATTTTAATTTATTGCTCAGTTTTTGCTAATTGCTAAAATTGTTTGCAAACTCTAAAAAATGTATTGTCTTTGGGAATACATGTGTATGCAAAGTTTCAACTAGATCAGAAATTGGGAAGTGGGTGAAAATTGAGTTGCAAGATTTTATATGGACAAACTGACAGAGTAAGTTAATAAAAAAACAAATTTAATTTGAATTAAAATTTAAATACAGATTATCTGATTAAATTTGAAAGCAAGCAATTAGATATGTTATGTATTTTTAATTCTAATAAATAATATTTTATAACATTGTATAAAATATATGACACATTTAGAAGCTAGTTTATATGTTTTAAATAAAAATAATATGTATTTGAGAATATTATTAATGTTTCAGGATTATCAACCAATTGTGCCAACAAAAAAATCAGAAGTTGGTGATAAAAGACAATTTCATTCTTTTGATATAAGACTAAGTACACTTGCTGAAGCAACTATTGATATATTATTTTCTAAAGAAAAGGTATTAATTTTATGTCTTTCATTAATAGTATTTTAGACATATTGTCAAACATATTGTGCTTATAACTTATGACTAAGTATTACATGTAAACAATCTATATACAGTTTTACTTTTGATATGTCATTGGCTTATCACATTATGTCAAAAAATAATTGCTAAATATGAAATGAAGTAAGTCATTAAAAGACTGATATTAAAAATGAGTCAAATTATATCTTTGATATGAATCTTTTTAGAATTTATAATTAAATAAAAATCTTAAAATACAAGGGTTATTCTAAACATAAAGAACGTTTTGATCTGATGAGCTACACAGTTTTCCCACCACCCTCACTGCCACATCATGGATAATTGACCTTCCCATTTTTTCGCGCCAGTCTGACACTAATAGCGAGCTGCAATGATCATTTACTGTTTATAGTGTGACTTTGAAATGTGTGACCAAATTAAAGGTCCTGTCAAGTGTGAGGTTTGTAGTATAATATGCTTTTTGAATGCAAAAAAGCATATTATACTACAAACCTCACACTTGACTTCGATAGGGTGGACTTTTTTTGAATGCAAAAAAGTCCGCCCTATCAAAATTTACAGACAGATAATTGAGGTTTATGGTAATGTGATGAATGAAGCTTCACTTCAAAAATGGTGCATCATGTTTAATGGTGGGCGAACGAATATTTATGATGAAGAACACTTGGGCCGACCTAAAGTTGTGACTGACAAACTCAAATCAAGGATTGAGGAAAAAATTCAACAGGATAGACGTTTCACTATAGATGAACTTAGTTCATTCTTTCTTGAAATTTCAAGAACAATTCTTTATGGCATTGTTAGTGGTGATTAGGGCTACAAAAAAGTGTGCCAGGTGGGTTCCTCATCTTTTGACAGATGATCACAAACAAAATCGGATGGGAGCTGCACTGACTTTTTTCTGTCGATACAACAAGGATGGCAAGGAGTTTTTGAACCACATTATTACTGGTGATGAGACCTGGATTTCAGAAAAAACTCCAGAAACAAAGAGCCAGATAATGGAATGGCATCATTCTGGATTTCCAACAAGACCAAAAAAAGCCAAACAAATTCTAAGCATCAAAAAGGTTATGGCTACAGTGTTTTGGGATGGCATCCTACTTGTTGACTAAATGCCTAGAGGGCAGTGGCATACTGTGGGTGTCAGCTGCCCGGGGCGGAGGAAAATTTTGGCCCCCCTTATTTAGGTATTTCAATTTAAAAGACCAAAATTCAGTTTTGTCAAAGAACAAACAATGAAATTCCGTGCTAGTGTAGCGATCTGTTTAATATAGTTCTATATGAACGCGAATGAATCTTACAGGCAAAAAAAATAAAAAAACAGGTCAACAGGTTTCGCAGGATTTCATCGGATTAAAAATTACTAGCTCACCCGGATGGCGAGCCGATTCCCGGACTGTCCAGATGATAGCACTATTGTAGGTGCGATGCAAGTATAGATTAGGATGTTTCAAATTTTTACAAGATATTATTATTATTTATTGTGCAATTTTGCCGCCCCCTAAAAAGTGCCGCCCGGGGCGGGCCGCGCCTGCCACCCGCACTACGGTACGCCACTGCTAGAGGGGAGACCATAAATGCAGCAGCCTATTGTCAGACCCTTTACCAACTACGCCATGCCATTCAAAACAAACAGTGGGGATTGTTGTCCAGAGGCATTGTGCTTCTTCAGGATAACACATGTCTGCATGCTGCTGCATTGACGAAGAACTTGCCTCAGCAGTTTAAGTGGAACATTTTTGAACATCCTCTTCATAGCTCGGACTTTGCTCCTAGTGATTACCATCTTTTCCCAAAATTGAAGGATTTTTTTGTTCGGGAATCACTAAGGAAGTGACAATGAGAACTGAAAGAGGCTGTTAATGACTGGTTCAAGCACTTGGCAGTAACTGAGTATGCAGAAGGGATAGAAAAGCTGGGTGATAAGCTATGACAAATGTTTAAATTTGTATGGTGACTACATAGAAAATAGCTAAGATATCGTGTGTTGTAAAATAAGTTTTCTTTCGTTATCTTAAATAAAAATATCTAGAGAAACAAACGTTCTTTACTTATAGAATGACCTTCATATTTATAAAATACAGTTTTATAAGTTTAAATATTATATACTTGATTGCAATAAATGATTATATAAAAAAATATCAAATATAAGAAGTACTTAAACTGGCATGATCAAGTAATTTAATTTAGTAATTCAGTTCTGATGAAATACTTCTTAAATTATTTTATTATTAACAAGTGATAGTTATCAGATTGTATCCTAATTTTTAACATAAAATAGAAGTGTTTATAAATGCTTATATAAATTCCTTTGTATACTGTTTTTTGTATAAAAATATTTTAATATTAATTCACCTTTATGTAATAGAAATCATTATTTATACTTTTCATGTTGGAGAAGTTATTAAATGATTATTGAAATTAATGAAACAATGTGTTTCATTAATTAAACAATTAATTTCAATACACCATACACAGCCATACAGTTAAATATGCTGTATATGTTGTTTGAAATTTAATTTCATATCTGATGACTGTGTTAGTTTTTTCTCTTTGTATTCAAAAATGTTATAGGTTTTCAGAAATGTATACAATGTAATATTAAATTCATATTTTAGAAAGCACTTGTATTTTTGATTTATGAGAAATCAAGCTTAAGCATATCTAATTTTGTAGTTTTATTCCCATTCTGTATTTAATATGAACTGATTTTTCATAATTAAGGAAACCAATGCTATTCATATGACAACTAGGCCAGGGTCATATTTAGAAATAACAATTCCTTGGATTGTTGAAGAAAATGGATTCTCTACTAAAATCAATGGTCAGTTACTTCATTTAGAAGCTACAACTAGTTTACAGTACAGAACACTTGTAGAGAGTGAAACACTTGAGGTTTGTTATATAATTAATTTATTTTACATTTTTAATAATTATATAAACAGAATTTAGTATTTATAATAAAATTGTTCTTATACTTTCATAGTACTATTTAAATTTAAAATATACTTTATATCCAAATAATACAGCTACTTAAGCATTTCATTTTATAATTTTAGTCTTGTAAACATTAAAAATATGGTAAACCATGGTTATTTTGTGATACTTTTTACATTTTTTTTTAGTGTTAATTACTGGATGATTGGACCAAGTATTTTATTAGTTGTCATTTTAGAAAGATGAAACATTTTCCTTTCTTTACACATAGAGTTTTTAATTGATAATTTATTATTTTAAATATTGTGGAAAATATTTGTCATAATTTTACCCCATCATTTTACGTAACTTTGTGACTGTTTGCAGCTTAAATCCATAGTGAATTCCATGCCAGAATATTACTCTGTAGTATTTGCTAGTAACTTAGAAAGGAAAATGGGAAACAAAAATCATTCATTAGAAATAGTAACTCTTATTAATTATCATAAAACAAACAATTTTTTATCTTTTAATAAATACTAAAACTGAAACTTGTTGACAATGTGATATTGAATGTAGGAAATTTTTTTGAAGAATAAAAGAGCAATAAAATAAAATGATCAAGATAGGTAATCAGACATTTCTTTTTCTTCAGACCACTGCCAATATTTTCCAACAGACTCCATTACACTTACTTGTGCATCACTTTTTTCACTTCTGTTATAATTCCACCTCTCTTCAAAAATTACAATTATGTATTTACCAAATTTTTTTTCATTTTTTAAATTAAATTTTCATTATATGGAATATTTTATTTTGTTGTCTGCATTTCATAATTCTCCAATTTCACTTTTTATGCTTTCATCAGATTCTTTGTATATACAGTAGACCACCTATAACGCGGGTTCATATAATGCAGATTCGTATATCGCGGTAAAAAAATTGCGACCGTATTTGTATAAAGACGCTAAAAGAGACTCCTATAATTCGGTAAAACGTCATCGCCAACTCGTGTCACAACAGGATTGGTCGAATCTGGACCAATAGTGGATGGGCAGCTGAACTACTTACACACTACGGAGAGTTTAGGTGGGTAAGTTGAGTTTACTATCGTCTGTACAGTATATAGGCCTAAATTGGGTACTGTAAGTCTATACATTTCTTGTGAAAAAACATTTCTTATTCAATGGCCATAAAAATTATTTCTATTAATGATGTCTCCAAAGTTCAGCAAATTTTTCGCAGAAAAATAACTTATCAGAAAATGCAGTTGCCGTTTGGTGCACTGCTCCGCGACAAAAACAAGCTTAAGCAATGGCGTGGTCGAACGGTGCACACTCGGTAAGTAATCCTACAGTTTTTTGTTTATAGCATAGTTTATACAGATTATTCCCAAAAAATTATACATGTTTTGGAAATGTTGAGTGAAATTAGTCTAGAATCGATTAATTTTATGGAAGAAAACCTTTCAGACAGCCATAGTCCGTAAACTGCACACGTGCCGGGCTGTGATTGGCTCATGTATTTGAGGATTTCTACAATGCGAAATTCTTATAAAGCGGAACGTATCTACTGCGTTATAGGGGGTTGACTGTACTGTCACAAAATCAATTTATAAAAATTAATTGTATTTATAGATAATTATATGAAAGAATAATATTTTGACTTAAACATACTATTAACATATCAACTGTTTTTATTTTCTTACAACTGAAAAAAGTATCACACACTTCATTCACTACTTGATTTCTTGGTTAGAAGGAAAATCAACAGTGGAAAATATTATGTCCTATACTTTCTAGCTTTAGTATTAGGTAAGTTCACTGTGTCACAAAATAACCCTTGTTTATTATATATAAAATTTGTAATGATGAAAAATAGTTTTTGTTTTTAAATTATAAAATACAGTTATTATTTTCAATTGTAACTTTTTAAAATCATTAAAATTTTTATTGAAATATAACATTTAGCATCATTGTAAATTAATAGAGAGGTTGAGGCGCACGTTTTAAACGTGTAAACGTGTACGTGTGACGTTCGGCGCCGCTTTCCCGTAAGCCTAAAAGTTTGACAATGGTGTTTGGATAGTCGGTGGAATCACACTCGACATTCCAAACACCATCGTCAAACTTTTAGGCTTACGGGAAAGCGGCGCCGAACGTCACACGTACACGTTTACA
>NW_019384457.1:146688-164568 GCF_000671375.1 Centruroides sculpturatus
AACATGGGATAAATTAATATATTTTTTCGTACATGATTCGTTATCCGAAAAATAAGTTATCCAAACCACCCCAGTCCCCAATTGATTCGGATAAATGATGCTCTACTGTATGTTATTTATATATACAAGGGGGTGCAAAAGTAGGTATGCAGTTGTTATTATGGAAAAAAAACATACAGGGAGAAAATAGGAAGAAAAAACATTTTTATGTACAAATTAAATCACAAATAAATAAGGAATACAAACTAATAAAAGATAATAAAAATAATAATAATGAACACCAAACATTTGTATTTTTTAGATTCTCAACTGTATACCTACTTTTGCACACCCCTGTTTAAGTTGCATCTACTAAGTTTGGGGACTGAATTTAATAAAAAAGTTTCTGGCAGAAATGATTCAATTTACAATAGCATTAGTCTCCAAAATACACTCCTCTGTGATATATACAAATTTTTGGACATTCTAGTAATTTCTATATGCCCTCATGAAAGAATCTTTTTGGAATGCTGTTTGGTTCCCTCTTGGATATTTGAGATAGAAATTTTCTCTCTTTCAAAGCAAATTTTAATTTGGAAACAGGAAATGGTCAGTTGAGAGTGATGTTATCCAAATTAAAATATGCTTTGAACGAGAGAAAATTTTAATCAATTTTGGAAATTCAAGAGGTTGTACAGAGGGATATAAATAACATTCAAAAAAGATCTTTTTGTGAGGGCATACATAAATTAACAGAGCATGTAAAAATTTGTATAGATCATGGAAGAATGTATTTTGAAGACTGATACTAAATTGAATCATTTCTGCAAAATACTTTTATTTTAATTTATAAATTCAGTCTCCAAACTTATTAGATGTACTTTGTACATTAAAAAAATATGAAATTTAAATTATGAATGAATTAATTTATTTTTACATATCAACTTTATTATTGATAATTTTGTTAACTTTATGTTAATATTAATTTCTGTTTTAAAACATTTAATTTATTCATATATTATAATTTAACTTTACTTGCAATTTCATTTCAATATCATCCTTTTGTAATTATAGAGAGATTATTACAATTTTTATATTTAATATTATTACAATTTTTACTGTAATGGTATTACAGTAAAAATTGTAATAAAGATGCTTTATAACTAATGTTTTTAATTATAAGAAATTCACATTTCACATTTTGAAATGGATTCCTAAGAAATTAGAAAACAGGAAGTTTGATTTGAGAAATGCTAAGATTAATTAAATAATATTAATTTTATATATATTAATTTTTCAATTTGTTATCCAAATCATTCATTAACATGTTTGCTGCCAATTGATGTGCTTTTGCATCATGGAACCTTTACATAATGCAGAATTACATCAACTGAAAACAAATGTGTGACTGGAGGGTCAGCACCTCTTTAGTGCCTCGTCAGGACTGACACCATCATGTCCCAATTGACACGGAAGCTGAGATGGCATGTTGATTCGGTCCCATGAGCAGTTTTGTACACAGGCGATTGGATTTGGGATGGAGATGGGTTGAGAGACAGTGTACTAGAAGTGAATCACTAGGGTACCAAGTTAACAACTAATAACAATTTAATTACATAGGCAACATGATACAATTTATAGTTTCATTACAGTTTGTTAGGCCTTAACTTCAAGGGATCTTTAATTGAAAGTGGTTGCGAGAGAAGAGAGAGAGTTTATATGAGATTCACGTGGAGATAAATTGGATGATGATGTTCGAAAATAGTCTGGTGCACATTCTTGGGAGGTGTTCTTGATCGTATAGCGATGTACCTTTGTCCCCTGAGATAGAGTTTGTCTTCAAAATGTGTACCCGTAGATGAAGAAGTATCCATTGAACTGAAGTATCCACAAGAATTAGGTATATTTGTTGGCACTAAATTAGGCACTAGATAAGGGATGATATTCCATTGAGGGACTGGCGACGACTGCCTAAACTTTCAGTTTCTGGCTATATTTACTTGGAGAAATTGAGATAGTAGGTTGAGAGGTTATAAGAAAGCATTGCTTTTACTGCTGAGAACTTAACAAATGATTTACTCCCAGATGTGAAAGTTGATATTACGACATTAAATTGTTTATGCTGAAGTCTGATTTATCACAAATGTGTTAATATATCTAATATCTTGTTTCTTATTATAAATGTTTATGTGTCTATAAATACCAATGTATGTACAGGTAGCCCTCGGTTTATGCCGCAGTTCTGTTCCTACAAAAGCCAGCACAAATCGAATCGCTGTAAAATGAACCATATTTACACTGAGGTATAGGGTTAGGTTCTATGTAAGTGAAAAATATGCAAATAATTTTGTTTATTAATACATATAATGCAAAATACAAATAAATTTAATTTTTAAAATGTATTTTATCATAAAATAAAGTGAAATGTTTTTATTAAAAAGTTTTAGTTTCAGATCTCTTACATTTTTCGGAAAAATTATCAATCTTTAATTGTTTACATTTTTGTTTTCTTTCATTGAGAATTTCAGAATATGGTCAAATGGATGTGATTATGTTCCTTTTTACATTTGCACTTTGCTCCCAATCATTGTCTAACTCACAAAGTTCATCTGTCAAACTTTCCATAGTTGAAAGGATACATTAACTCGACATAGAGCTACAGATAAGTGGAGACACTGATTGGTCAACCACCGGTCACTGTAGCACATATATAAGGTCAGTTTCAGCAGGAAAATTCAAGATGGCTAAGGAGAGATAGATATCATCTGACTGACAAGAAGTAGATATCATTGAAATCATATCATAGAAATTCATATCATAGAAATTGGCTAATAATTCTGGCTAATAAAAAAGTATCTTCTGGCCAACANAACATGGGATAAATTAATATATTTTTTCGTACATGATTCGTTATCCGAAAAATAAGTTATCCAAACCACCCCAGTCCCCAATTGATTCGGATAAATGATGCTCTACTGTATGTTATTTATATATACAAGGGGGTGCAAAAGTAGGTATGCAGTTGTTATTATGGAAAAAAAACATACAGGGAGAAAATAGGAAGAAAAAACATTTTTATGTACAAATTAAATCACAAATAAATAAGGAATACAAACTAATAAAAGATAATAAAAATAATAATAATGAACACCAAACATTTGTATTTTTTAGATTCTCAACTGTATACCTACTTTTGCACACCCCTGTTTAAGTTGCATCTATTAAGTTTGGGGACTGAATTTAATAAAAAAGTTTCTGGCAGAAATGATTCAATTTACAATAGCATTAGTCTCCAAAATACACTCCTCTGTGATATATACAAATTTTTGGACATTCTAGTAATTTCTATATGCCCTCATGAAAGAATCTTTTTGGAATGCTGTTTGGTTCCCTCTTGGATATTTGAGATAGAAATTTTCTCTCTTTCAAAGCAAATTTTAATTTGGAAACAGGAAATGGTCAGTTGAGAGTGATGTTATCCAAATTAAAATATGCTTTGAACGAGAGAAAATTTTAATCAGTTTTGGAAATTCAAGAGGTTGTACAGAGGGATATAAATAACATTCAAAAAAGATCTTTTTGTGAGGGCATACATAAATTAACAGAGCATGTAAAAATTTGTATAGATCATGGAAGAATGTATTTTGAAGACTGATACTAAATTGAATCATTTCTGCAAAATACTTTTATTTTAATTTATAAATTCAGTCTCCAAACTTATTAGATGTACTTTGTACATTAAAAAAATATGAAATTTAAATTATGAATGAATTAATTTATTTTTACATATCAACTTTATTATTGATAATTTTGTTAACTTTATGTTAATATTAATTTCTGTTTTAAAACATTTAATTTATTCATATATTATAATTTAACTTTACTTGCAATTTCATTTCAATATCATCCTTTTGTAATTATAGAGAGATTATTACAATTTTTATATTTAATATTATTACAATTTTTACTGTAATGGTATTACAGTAAAAATTGTAATAAAGATGCTTTATAACTAATGTTTTTAATTATAAGAAATTCACATTTCACATTTTGAAATGGATTCCTAAGAAATTAGAAAACAGGAAGTTTGATTTGAGAAATGCTAAGATTAATTAAATAATATTAATTTTATATATATTAATTTTTCAATTTGTTATCCAAATCATTCATTAACATGTTTGCTGCCAATTGATGTGCTTTTGCATCATGGAACCTTTACATAATGCAGAATTACATCAACTGAAAACAAATGTGTGACTGGAGGGTCAGCACCTCTTTAGTGCCTCGTCAGGACTGACACCATCATGTCCCAATTGACACGGAAGCTGAGATGGCATGTTGATTCGGTCCCATGAGCAGTTTTGTACACAGGCGATTGGATTTGGGATGGAGATGGGTTGAGAGACAGTGTACTAGAAGTGAATCACTAGGGTACCAAGTTAACAACTAATAACAATTTAATTACATAGGCAACATGATACAATTTATAGTTTCATTACAGTTTGTTAGGCCTTAACTTCAAGGGATCTTTAATTGAAAGTGGTTGCGAGAGAAGAGAGAGAGTTTATATGAGATTCACGTGGAGATAAATTGGATGATGATGTTCGAAAATAGTCTGGTGCACATTCTTGGGAGGTGTTCTTGATCGTATAGCGATGTACCTTTGTCCCCTGAGATAGAGTTTGTCTTCAAAATGTGTACCCGTAGATGAAGAAGTATCCATTGAACTGAAGTATCCACAAGAATTAGGTATATTTGTTGGCACTAAATTAGGCACTAGATAAGGGATGATATTCCATTGAGGGACTGGCGACGACTGCCTAAACTTTCAGTTTCTGGCTATATTTACTTGGAGAAATTGAGATAGTAGGTTGAGAGGTTATAAGAAAGCATTGCTTTTACTGCTGAGAACTTAACAAATGATTTACTCCCAGATGTGAAAGTTGATATTACGACATTAAATTGTTTATGCTGAAGTCTGATTTATCACAAATGTGTTAATATATCTAATATCTTGTTTCTTATTATAAATGTTTATGTGTCTATAAATACCAATGTATGTACAGGTAGCCCTCGGTTTATGCCGCAGTTCTGTTCCTACAAAAGCCAGCACAAATCGAATCGCTGTAAAATGAACCATATTTACACTGAGGTATAGGGTTAGGTTCTATGTAAGTGAAAAATATGCAAATAATTTTGTTTATTAATACATATAATGCAAAATACAAATAAATTTAATTTTTAAAATGTATTTTATCATAAAATAAAGTGAAATGTTTTTATTAAAAAGTTTTAGTTTCAGATCTCTTACATTTTTCGGAAAAATTATCAATCTTTAATTGTTTACATTTTTGTTTTCTTTCATTGAGAATTTCGGAATATGGTCAAATGGATGTGATGATGCTCCTTTTTACATTTGCACTTCACTCCCAATCATTGTCTAACTCACAAAGTTCATCCGTCAAACTTTCCATAGTTGAAAGGATACGTTAACCCGACGTAGAGCTACGGACGAGCGGAGACACTGATTGGTCGACCACCGGTCGCCGTAGCGCATATATAAGGTCAGTTTGAGCAGGAAAATTCAAGGTGGCTAAGGAGAGATAGATATCGTCTGGCTAACAAAAAAGTATCGTCTGGCCAACGAGAAGTAGATTTGTCTCACTAACGATAGTTTGTGATCGCCGGAAGTGCTACTGCGTCGTAAGGTGTTTTCCTGAACGAACTGATACGGGATACATTCATTGGCACTATGGATTCGGACACCATTTATTGGACTATTAACTTTAATAACTTGACTTGTGGGTTCATAAATGTTTAGTATTTTAATATTAATTTAATGCAAATGTATACATACCCAATAATATTAAACAGAAAAAATAAGTATATTCAATAAAAATCTTTGTTTTAACGAATGTACAATGTCGTGGCTCGGTAAATACGTCAACACTGAAATGAAAATCAGTCTAGCATAGGGAAAATCAGGGAATTACACCGCAAAACGGTGAATTGCGCAGCGGCATTATTGTGAATCTGTGTAAATTGAGCTGGAGTAAACCAAGGGATACCTGTATATATATCACAACTGAATTTTTATCTTAATTAATATTGACTTTGAATATTATTATATACAATTCTACTAATTAAATAAAAATAATGTTTTTATTTAAAAATTTTCCACTAGCAACTAAAACATGCTGTGTTTTTTAAAAATAATTGAATTATTAATTCAATTCAATGTAATAAATAAACATTAAAAAAATTAATATATTTATTTACAGTTTGATGTTCAAATACAATACCCAAGGATTTGGAATGAATATCAAGACTGGACTTGTAATTTAACTGGGTGTAAGGCTACTGTTCAGTTGATATATGCACACAAATCATTTTTTCAAGGTAATCTTAAAACATAGTATAACATATTTAATATAGTTTTCATTATTCTTACATCACTTTAAGTAAAATATAATGCTTAAGTAGTATACTGTTATTTTAAATTATTATAACAACATATGATTATAGCATTCTTACATAATTTTTGAAAATATATAATACTAGTTGATGCACCTGACAGTGTTCAGATTATGTTAAGAAAACATGGAACATATTCAAAAACTTTACATGCTTTTGTTTGTTGATGACTACATACATTGATTAATTACTTTCATTGTGTTGTCCACAAATTTCATTGTTATTCTTTAAATTCTCTCTTAATAAAATAAATTTTGCTTTATTTACATATATTTTCATAGATGTGTTCCATCATATCAAACTATTTTTTTAATGAAATTCTTTAAGATAAATATTTTTTGTGTTATTACTTATAATTTCATCAAAATTAGATCAAAATATCTTTATAAGTTGAAGATGTGGGGGTAAAGTTTTAAAATAGTTAAATGACCCCCATTTTATGAGTAATCATTCATATTGGTAATTTTATGCAAATGTGAAAGTCAAAAGATAATGGTAGCAATTATTAGGAGTGAAAATAAATGATGAATGCCAGGAAAGTTCAGCAACAACATTGCCAGCTTTTTAGTATGTATGTTTCTGTTGGATTATTTATAATAATCCAACAGAATTATCTAATGAAAAATAATTCAAAATGCATTTTTTACATTATATTTATCTTAACCTAAAATGAGAATATAAATGAAATGTTATGGACATAAAACTGAAAATATTATTATTTTATCTAAATATAATTTTTAGTCATGACTAAGTAATATTTATTAATATTTTTTATAAATATATAAAAGCAACATGTTTAAAGAAGAATTTATAAATTTTAATATTCTTCAATGTTGTTCATTTTATCTTTATAGCATTAATTGAAGATTGGTCTAGCAAATCAAGACCAGATTTATTAAAATTTGTTCCATATACATGGCATTTTAATATTACTTTGAAAGAATTTGAATTAGTATTAGTTGCAAATGAACATAATTGGATAGATTGCTCATCACAACATCAAGAAAATTGTAAGTTTAGTTTCATTTGTTTTTTTTTAATTTTTAATTTAATTTCCTTTGTAATTTTATATTGTAATTTAAATTTTTGTATACTGTAAATGATTTGAATGAAAACTAATGTGTTATTCATTTTTAATATTTTAAGCTAAGGCTCAATTTGATTTATAAGTTTGCTCTCATTTAGTTAATTTAAAATAAAAATGATTAGGTTTACTTAAAATGTTTGTTAATAAGTAATCATTATATATCACATAAACAAATTAATTGTAATTCATATAACATGAATTTTGTTTGTTGATGATTGATAATTACATAAATCGAATTTTACACATAAATGATTTAAAGAAATTAAAGTTACAATATATTTTTTAATAAACTTTAAATAGCTTTTCAATTGTCTCAATTAGTGTGAGAAGCCAAGNATTGTAATTCATATAACATGAATTTTGTTTGTTGATGATTGATAATTACATAAATCGAATTTTACACATAAATGATTTAAAGAAATTAAAGTTACAATATATTTTTTAATAAACTTTAAATAGCTTTTCAATTGTCTCAATTAGTGTGAGAAGCCAAGGATTAGAGAGTAAAGCTCTAAACCCTTTCTCAACATCAGGGCGGTAAGTCTCACTCACAGCATCACTGGATGGCTTTAGTTGAGCTTAACAGGAAGATCATCAAGATCTTCCGATTGTCTAGGATTCCTGACACCAGTTGGGATAGTTGTAGTTTGCGTTTTAACTCATGATTATGCTCAATTCGTTTTATTGGAGGACTTTATGTTAAGTGGGGAGGTCTTCAGGTAAGTTGATAAGATGTCCAGTTCGAATAATTGAAATCAATGTCAGCTTACTGAACAACAAATTTAATAAACTAAAAGAAAAGCATATGATACAATAACCTGCAATATACTGACTAAAGCTAACATCTCAATTGACCAAGAGAAAGAGTTTACAATTCTAAAATACCTCTGTTGGGTAGATGATTGTTGACCTCTCTTAGAAAAGGGTTGGTCTTCATAGGGAGGATGAAAGTTGGGACAGACGGAAGTTTATCTTGTTGCTTCTTGGTTGCCGTCCACTTCTGGGAGAGGGTTTGCACTTCTGGGAGAGGGTTTGCCTGGAGTATGGCGAGACAAGCCATAGTTTATGGCTCCTTCTTCTGGGGAAGTCCGCACTGTAGATCGGGTGTGCAGCTGTTATTTATTCCTCTGATGTGAGAATTTGGTCAGGTGATCTTATGTTTTCTAAAGATGACACTTTGAATGTGTCATTGCTGGGCCAGCTAGAGCAATGAGAATTTGCCTTGTTGTCAGATTTGCACCATGAGACTCATATACATAATTACGTTCCCACATATCAACAATTAAACAGTTAGTTGTTTTAATTATTTCTGATTAACTCCTGGATCTCACATTAGTATGTGGCTATAGTATTTAATGGTGTGATATATTAGTCATATTGAACATTATAATTTGTTTAGTTATTTGATAAAACTTTAAACAGTTAAAATTGTAAATTAAACAACTAAAATTGTAATTGTAATATTTATTAAATACAGTAGACCACCTTATAACACAGTAGATACATTCCGTGTTATATGAATTCTGTGTTGTACAAGTCACTTACATACATGAGCCAATCACAGCCCAGCACATGTGCAGTTTAGGGGCTATGGCTGTTTGAAAGGTTTTCTTCCATAAAATTAACCAATTCTAGATTAATTTGACTCAACATTTCCAAAACACATATAATTTTTTGGGAATAATCCATATAAACTATGCTATAAACAAAAAATTATAGGATTACTTACCGAGTGTGCACCATTCGACGACGCCATTGCTTAAGCTTGTTTTCGTCGTGGAGCTTGTCATCGAATTGTGGACGCGTGTTTTCCGATAAGTTATTGTTTTGTGAAAAATTTGTTGAATTTTGGAGACATCATTAATATAAATATAATTTGTATGGGCATTAAATAATAAATGGTTTTTAGTAGGTCTGCTGCTCATTTAAACTCAACGGTTTGTACAATATCTGCTATTGGTCCAGATTCGACCAATCCTGTCGCAGCATGAGTTGGCGATGATGTTTTACTGTGTTATATGAGTCTCTTTTAGCGTGTTATACAAACATGATCGCAATTTTTTCACCATGTTATACGAATCCATGTTATATGAACCCCTGTTATAGGGGGTCTACTGTATTACAATTACAGTATTAGAGAATGTTTGATTGCAAAGATACTTAAAAAATCATATAACATAATTTACCAGTGATACTGCATGGTTTTTGCAATAAAATTGTACATTGTATTTTTTTTATAAATATCAGGGTGTTAATTAATTATCCTATTATAATTAGAGGCAAATTCTTCTCAATTACTAGTTAGATATTTATATTCTGATTGATTTATAAAATCTACTTTTATAGTAGTTGTACTGTTTTTTTTATAATTTCATATTTATGGATTTTTAAGATTCAGTATCATAAAGCTTATAATTTTTTGCAATATTTATTAATTATTTTCTTATATTTAATATTAGTATTTATTATTAATTAATTTTTTATATTTTATATTAGTTTAGAGATTGTACCTTCTGTTCATTAGTTTGTTGTATTTTTATTAATTCTTTATTGATGAGCTGATAATATCTATGAAATGCTTATATTAAGAAATTACAAAACAGTACATTTTTTTCTGTTTAGAACTTAAATGTTAGATTTGATTTTTTTTTATTTGTAGTTTTAGGCCCCTTACCGCTTAGAGAGCACAAAGAGGCCAAGAATTTGATTATGCATTATTGCTCTCCACAAGGGGCCATGAGAGTTTCAATGTTCCTATGTTCTTTATGATATTTTTAAAAAGATAGCTATTTCTGAACCATACATCTTTATTATTATAATAGATATATACATATGCACTAATATATCTTTTATAATAATGTTGTAATGTCATGAAATAAGTAAGTATAAATTCACATTGTTGTTATCAAGTTATTTTAGGCTTCAAAGCTTATTAATTAAATTTTTTGTTTTGAACAATTTATCAATATCTAATATTTTTGAACAGTTTATTCTCGGGACTTTTGATAACACTTTCTTACTAAAGCATTAATAAAATCATCTTTTTAATCTGCTTAAATGTTATAAAAAAATTATATTGGGATGGATAAAATAATTTATCATTATCTTGGGAACACAAAACTAATTTATTAACTATTAATACTGGCTAAATAAAATTAATTAACATGACAAAAAAAATATTGAACAGAAAAGCGAAGTGAAGATTGTTCTCTTTAAAGTCTTGAAATTGTATGGTTTCATGAGAATTTTTTTCATTTGAATAGCTTTTTAAAGATCAATGTGTTTTCTCTCATTGGAAAAAGTCAGTCCACAGATCTGTTTAGCAGAAATATATTTCCAGTTTTAATTATTTTACAATAAGCAATTTATTTCCAAGGTTAAATTATATTACAATATGCAATTTATATAATAAAAACACTTGATGATAGAAATTCAAATTGCTTGTTCTATTTATAAAATTAAGAACTGNTTATTTAATTAATGTACTTTTATTTATTTTATTTTACTGTCTGCTACTTGTTTTATACATGTTTATATTGTTTGTTTACGTACGTTCAATGTTGTTTCTTGCTTTCACTTAAGTATTTGAAGAAGTTTTCTCTCTTCTCCTGTTGGGTATTACCTTTATTAATTTAAATAAATTAAATTTACGCTCATATTAGTAATTGGGCTGCAATTTAGAAAAATTGTAGACCTATAAATTCTCACTGTCGTCCGTCTGTTCGTCTTTTCTTAATCTCAAGATTAGATCGATGAAAGACAAGAATAGATATGAAAACCTTAGAGGAGGGAGTACCCAGATAATACACCACACACTCTGTTTTGTATGTCACCCAATTGATAAGGATTAGTAAGGATTCTTTTATCTCTTCCTATGAGTGATGCTCTCTGATTATTATATTTACATTTTCTCTAATTATGCACTTGAAATTACGTTAATTGAATTGATTTTTTTTAAACTTTATATGTTTTATCACACAGATCTGGATCCAGTAAAAATGCCCCCTCTCCTGTCGACCCGCTTGTAATTTTGAATTTATTACAAACAATTACATTTCAAAAACCGAGTTATTTAAAGTATTTTTTGTAAAACTTCCAAGGTTAAATTATATTACAATATGCAATTTATATAATAAAAACACTTGATGATAGAAATTCAAATTGCTTGTTCTATTTATAAAATTAAGAACTGTATCATTAGTCGTTTTATTTAACTTAATAAAAGTTAAATAAAACAACTAATGATGCAGTTCTTATTTTTATAAATAGGACAAGTAATTTGAATTTCTATCAAGTGTTTTTATTATTATATAAATTGCATATTTTAATATAATTTAACCTGCTTAATATGCTTATTATTACATGTGTGATCATTATCTAATAACAAGAGTTATGGAGAGAATGTGTTGTATTGTGAATATTAGAGATGAGGAATAGATACGTTATTAAGCATAATTTTATATACAGTGGAACCCCGGTTAACGAACGTTCTGGTTAACGACCAAATCGGTTAACGAACTTTTATTTTGCAAAAATTTTGTCTCGGATAACGAACTTAACGGCTTTTTGTGTCAAATTTGTAAGCTTGCCGACTTTTAGGGAAAATCAGTTAATCAGTTAATCAGTTGTGTGTCATTGATGGTCTAGGATCCATTCGTACGTTGGTGGTGGCGGAGGAGACAAAGATGACAAAGTTTTTTACAGTGAAAATCGTTTATTAGAACTGGAAAATGCTTACATATTTGAGGTAGTTGGAAATGGCTTATCTACAGTATTTTCTCTCCGCACTGAGGAGTGGCGTATCACTGGTCCTACGATAGTGCAAGCTGATTAGTCATAGCCCCAGAGCGGACGAGATGGGTTCGCTTTGTCAGAGAAGCGATGGTAGGTGACAGAGCTGCAACGACTGGAGCAGTACGTGAGACACAATACAAATTTTAGCGGGCATGACTTCAGGCTTAATCCAGATGACGATGACACAGATTAATCGCCATAGAACTTTTAGGAAAACTGCGTTTTGACCTTGAGATTCGGGGTTTTTATAGTATTTCTTTCTTGAATCTCACCTTACGGTTAGTCCTGCATCCCATTCCTCGCTTCCCGATTGTTTTCTTCTTTGTGTCCAGGTGAAAACCGAAACCAGATCAGGTCACGAGAAAGATTTGTTCCGAAGCGTTTATTTGACACCTCTTCGTCAACTCTGATCAGAGATTGTTGATAAACATATAAGCCTTTCGCTCATAATTTAGCATATTGTTTCTGCTATCTGTCATTTTAGAACTTTAACGATCGTATGTGATGTTTTTATACCCGTCAAATCTTTCCTTTTTTCCGAAAATTTAACCTAGATCGACTGTTTATGAGCACGTTTTCCTATATTTTCATTAAAGAAAACCCATTTTACAAATAAAATTACAAAAATACTGACGTCTAGAACGGATTAATTGTATTTGCATTAATTTCTATGGGAAAAATTGCTTCAGTTAACGAACAATTCGGTTAACGAACGGACTCGTGGAACGGATTACGTTCGTTAACTGGGGTTCCACTGTAGTTAATAACTATAATTACTAAAATCCAAATGAAGAATTAGTTATCACTTGCTACTATTTAAAGAAAATTATCTTGCATCCTTTAATTTTCGATAAAGTTCTTTTTTGCAGCAAATGATAAAAATAATTAAATAAAATATTGAGTTATTTCACTTGTTTTAGATGCGTAACATTTATTGAGATTTTGTTAATAAATAATGCAACATATTATTAATAATAATTTATATATTATAATTAATTATTACTATATACATTATGTTAATAAAAATACTTTCTGATTTCATGAATTGTTTTTAGCATAATGGTTCCGTAAAAATAACAAATTCAATTCTCTAACTCATAAAGCTTTTACTGTTTATTAATAATTTTAAATATTTGTACCATTGGTTACATATAATATATCAAGATGATGATCAAGTTCTGTCTTTGTGTTCCCAAGATGTCATCATTAACTGGAGCTCTTTGGCTTTGGTGGTTCTTTCCTTTAATTCAGCAACATCAGACACTATTGTCTGATACATAATTTTTTAATCTACTCTTAGAGAAAAAAGTGTAATGATATCATATCCAACATACCAGTTAGCCATGCAACTGATACATTGAACTTTTTCCTGTTTGGTTGCAATCTTGGTTTCTGATTATTGCTGCATTCTGTCTGTAGTTTTAAATGGCACTCTCAAATTCTTAAAAAAAAATCTGAGTTACAGAATTATTAAGCTCAAAAGTTCTTACTGTTTAGGTATAAAACTTGTTATATGAATTTTTTAAATTGAAAAATACCTTTGAAGACACCCTGTGCATTATTAAGTACTATTTAATAGTAATAAAATTAATAATATAATTAATAATTATAATAAATATGTAACGTTTTATTTATTTCATTATATAAAAGTTATTTAAATTGTTATTTGCAAGATATTAAAATGCTTAAAAATAAAAGTAGTTTTCTTTTTTCTTTAGCTCATGTTGCTATTTGTGGTGAATTATTTGATATGTCATTTAATCTACCTTTTATTGATTTTGTTCCTCCTACTGTTTCATTGGAGTTTTGGATTCAGGTAAATTATAAATACTTTTAAAACTATTTATAAGAAAGTAGTGTATACTATGTAATTATATATTATTTGTATAATTTTATACTTTATAAATAATTTTAAAAAATATATTTAAGATTAAAATAATTTAAGTAAAGGCTTCAATTAAAGGTTATTATTTAGTCATTGCATATTTAAAAATTTATCAATGTTTCTTAATTATGAGAAATTACTTAATAAAAATTAATATTGTATTAAATTTTTTAATAATAATTATTTTAATAATCATGAAATGAAAAATATTAAGTAAATTATTTTGTTATGCTTTATTAAATGACTTTATCAATAATATTTAAAGTATATTTTTCATCTTATAAAGATCTTAACTTGAGATTAAAAATAAATATGCTTATTATTTTTAATAGGGTGAAAGTGTGGACTTATCCTTTTATTTACCAGAAACTAATACTAATAGAGATATAGTTTTAACATTGCAAAAGAATATTAAATTGACAAATCGTGAAGGTTCATCTCTAAAGAAAAATGAAGATGAGAAAAAGTGGAGGAATTTATGTAAACCTAGGTATATATCATATTTCTGTATAAAATATTTCATGTTTAGAATTGTTAGGAAAAAAGCTTAATATTCTTTTATTTTGTATCATCACTATTATTTTTTGAAATTTTTTTATAACTGACATTTTACAATGACATGATGTGAGGAACATTGTTTTTTGTTCTTATCAAACATATCTTTATCTTTAATGATAAAGGTGTCATCATAATATTTCTTCTCTAAAGACAAAAAATATGATGACACCTTTGTCACCAAAGATTTTGTAACCAAATCCTGAAGGATTTGATCACAAAACTTATTGATCTTGAATCAAATTTAATACTATTAAACTAATGTTGGTAATGTAACATTCACTTATTTTTTTTTTTATTGTAACATGATTATAACAATTATCTTACATTAATCAACAATTTTTAACTTTTTGAAAGAAATTTTTTATACCAAAATAATTTATATGACTTTTAATTGAGATTTTTTAAAATAAATAATTTTATTATTGTTAGTATTTCAAAATTATATAGATTGATTAGAATGTAATACTCTGTATAATTTTAGTGGCATATGAAGCCACAAATATTCATGAAGTGTCGTTGGTCTTTTAAATGTCTGTATCTCATTGTTAATGTCTGTAGATGTGAAAAATCAGACATTAACAGTAAAATACAGACATAATGTTTTTTGAAAATATAAAAAATTTTAAATTTTTATTATACTTATTGTACTTATTTACCATTCTTTAATTAAGAAATTCAAAACGCAATTCTGGTTATCTAGTTATCTATTTGGTTAATTAATTTATTCAGTTTTTTGCTGAAAATTTATGAATTTAATATTAGAAATATTAAAATATAGAATAAAGAATATAGAAATATACAAAAATGTGAGAATATATGTAAAAACTTATAAACTGAAATATTTCTAAAAAAATTATTACTTTGTTTCAATTTTCAATACCTAGATTAGCAGGAATCAGATTTTCATATTAATTATATAAAAAAATCTGATTTTTGCTAGTCTAAGTATTGAAAATTGAAACAGAGTAATAATTTTATAGAAATATTTCAGTTTATAAGTTTTTATTTATAATCTCACATTTTTGAAAATATTATCTTAACTTCTACAACAAGGCTCCTATTTGTAGTTTAGTATTTACTTTGGATTCATTTTAACATTATTACTTGTTCTTGGACAATGTAAAATGTTATTTTAATATTTTTGGAAAAATTTTCTATCCAGATTATGATAGTTTTATGTTTTTATGTTAGCCTTAAAAAGTACACCTTTGATATAGTAATGATATATTTTAAGATATACAGTAAACATTTTTCAAAAAATGTTTAATGATGTAACATTTTATATTCTAAAACAGTAAAAACTTTTTATCAAGAGTTAGAATGAGAATTTGATTTCAGTACTTTAGTAGAGTTTTTAATTTTTTGCCTCTAATCTTATACTTAACTATGAAATAAAATATATTAGTTAATTTTACATTATTTTATAAGAATATATACAAATGAAACAAACAATGATTAAAGTTAATAAAATTTAAATATAAGTATAATTTGATTATAACTAGTAATATATAATTTTTAATATTTGATTATTGAAAAAAGTATATATTTTTTATTAGTTCTGGTTGGGTTGATTGCTGGTCAGTACCACTTGTAGCTTTGAGTATTGCTTATACATATCATCCTATAACACCAATGGGACAACAAACTGATTTAGATATCACAACTCCAGAAAAAGAAGAATTATTATTATCTCCTATAAGACCAAATGGTGGTCGAAGAAGCACAAAACTTCCTCCATCTTCAGAAGAATTTGATCCAACATCACTGGCATCAGATGTTATTCATCTTGAATTAGAATTTGGATCGTCCGTTCTTTGCTTATATGGTGCTTTACTGTCACTCATAATGCATGTCAAGGTAATTTTTATTTTAGTTTTTATAACATAAATAAAATAATTGTTAATATAGTCAGCCATAAGCTATCCAGGATTATTATTTAACTAATGAGTGATAGTCTTTTTAGTAGGAAATTTTTAATTAAAAAAAAAATAAATAAAATAGACTTAATTTAGTATATATCCCAATCTTTTTCTGTTTGTTAAATGAGCATGTATTTTATCAAATATATATATACTGTAGATTGCTTTTGTCATGATATAGTATTTTATTGAACATATTTCTTCAAGTAATAATTTTTGTTATTTTTAAATTTGTCCTACTTATCCTGATTTTTTCCTACAAAGTTCTACTTTTTCTACTTTTTAAGCATTGAAATACAGAAAGAGCACTGAAATAAATATAGATATATTATTTCTAATTAAGTAAAATATTAATATTTTTAAAATTTACATATTAGTTAATGTTCAGTTTTGTCATATTGAAAGCATCATCTGTAATGCAAAATTTTGATTAAGATTTAATTTTTCCAGATGAATCAAAATTGAACGTTTATTTAATAATAAAATTCATTATATGTGCATTTTAAACAAAATATCTGTAAAAAAATATAATAGTTTTAATACTGTTTAGTTAGGTTTTAATGATGATTATTATTTTATGACAAACAATTAATTATACAGTAGAACCTCGATTATCTGGACCTCTATTATCTGGATTTTCGATTATCCGGATTGTTCAAAATATACAAAAATTTTACGAATTTGCTGATTTGCACTTGGCGAATTACGATACTGTTTATGTACGTGATGGAATACATAACTTTTTTTGTTTCAACAACGTCTCACCCAGCACAGTGGCCGTAAACTCTTAAATATATTTTGCGTTGTAATAAAAATATAATTTGACATACGTATTTATAAATAATTTATTTTCAAATTACATCATTTCTATGACCAAGGGCGGCATAAGGCATGGGCAACGTGGGCCACCGCCTATGCCTCGCGGTCCGAAGGGCCTCGCGTTTTGAAGATTTATTCATTACTTAAAAACCACGAACATGACAAAAAAATTTTACTTGTCATAAAACGATAAATAGTTTGTCAAATTTTTATTCATAAAAATGCAGTTTCAACTGCTTTTTATTTTATAAAATTTGTCTTCTTGCGCCACCAGAGGGCCTTTTAAACAATAGGTAGTCTGTTAGCGTTGGTCAGTAGTAGTCCAAATTCAATACGAACGTTTGTTTCTTGAAAATTTGATCACG
>NW_019384457.1:165309-194221 GCF_000671375.1 Centruroides sculpturatus
GAGGCGTTTATTTGACACCTGTTCGTCGACTCTGATCAGAGATTGTTGATAAACCTATAAGCCTTTCGCTCATAATTTAGCATATTGTTTCTGCTATCTGTCATTTTAGAACTTTAACGATCGTATGTGATGTTTTTATACCCGTCAAATCTTTCCTTTTTTCCGAAAATTTAACCTAGATCGACTGTTTATGAGCACGTTTTCCTATATTTTCATTAAAGAAAACCCATTTTACAAATAAAATTACAAAAATACTGACGTCTAGAACGGATTAATTGTATTTGCATTAATTTCTATGGGAAAAATTGCTTCAGTTAACGAACAATTCGGTTAACGAACGGACTCGTGGAACGGATTACGTTCGTTAACTGGGGTTCCACTGTAGTTAATAACTATAATTACTAAAATCCAAATGAAGAATTAGTTATCACTTGCTACTATTTAAAGAAAATTATCTTGCATCCTTTAATTTTCGATAAAGTTCTTTTTTGCAGCAAATGATAAAAATAATTAAATAAAATATTGAGTTATTTCACTTGTTTTAGATGCGTAACATTTATTGAGATTTTGTTAATAAATAATGCAACATATTATTAATAATAATTTATATATTATAATTAATTATTACTATATACATTATGTTAATAAAAATACTTTCTGATTTCATGAATTGTTTTTAGCATAATGGTTCCGTAAAAATAACAAATTCAATTCTCTAACTCATAAAGCTTTTACTGTTTATTAATAATTTTAAATATTTGTACCATTGGTTACATATAATATATCAAGATGATGATCAAGTTCTGTCTTTGTGTTCCCAAGATGTCATCATTAACTGGAGCTCTTTGGCTTTGGTTGTTCTTTCCTTTAATTCAGCAACATCAGACACTATTGTCTGATACATAATTTTTTAATCTACTCTTAGAGAAAAAAGTGTAATGATATCATATCCAACATACCAGTTAGCCATGCAACTGATACATTGAACTTTTTCCTGTTTGGTTGCAATCTTGGTTTCTGATTATTGCTGCATTCTGTCTGTAGTTTTAAATGGCACTCTCAAATTCTTAAAAAAAAATCTGAGTTACAGAATTATTAAGCTCAAAAGTTCTTACTGTTTAGGTATAAAACTTGTTATATGAATTTTTTAAATTGAAAAATACCTTTGAAGACACCCTGTGCATTATTAAGTACTATTTAATAGTAATAAAATTAATAATATAATTAATAATTATAATAAATATGTAACGTTTTATTTATTTCATTATATAAAAGTTATTTAAATTGTTATTTGCAAGATATTAAAATGCTTAAAAATAAAAGTAGTTTTCTTTTTTCTTTAGCTCATGTTGCTATTTGTGGTGAATTATTTGATATGTCATTTAATCTACCTTTTATTGATTTTGTTCCTCCTACTGTTTCATTGGAGTTTTGGATTCAGGTAAATTATAAATACTTTTAAAACTATTTATAAGAAAGTAGTGTATACTATGTAATTATATATTATTTGTATAATTTTATACTTTATAAATAATTTTAAAAAATATATTTAAGATTAAAATAATTTAAGTAAAGGCTTCAATTAAAGGTTATTATTTAGTCATTGCATATTTAAAAATTTATCAATGTTTCTTAATTATGAGAAATTACTTAATAAAAATTAATATTGTATTAAATTTTTTAATAATAATTATTTTAATAATCATGAAATGAAAAATATTAAGTAAATTATTTTGTTATGCTTTATTAAATGACTTTATCAATAATATTTAAAGTATATTTTTCATCTTATAAAGATCTTAACTTGAGATTAAAAATAAATATGCTTATTATTTTTAATAGGGTGAAAGTGTGGACTTATCCTTTTATTTACCAGAAACTAATACTAATAGAGATATAGTTTTAACATTGCAAAAGAATATTAAATTGACAAATCGTGAAGGTTCATCTCTAAAGAAAAATGAAGATGAGAAAAAGTGGAGGAATTTATGTAAACCTAGGTATATATCATATTTCTGTATAAAATATTTCATGTTTAGAATTATTAGGAAAAAAGCTTAATATTCTTTTATTTTGTATCATCACTATTATTTTTTGAAATTTTTTTATAACTGACATTTTACAATGACATGATGTGAGGAACATTGTTTTTTGTTCTTATCAAACATATCTTTATCTTTAGTGATAAAGGTGTCATCATAATATTTCTTCTCTAAAGACAAAAAATATGATGACACCTTTGTCACCAAAGATTTTGTAACCAAATCCTGAAGGATTTGATCACAAAACTTATTGATCTTGAATCAAATTTAATACTATTAAACTAATGTTGGTAATGTAACATTCACTTATTTTTTTTTTTATTGTAACATGATTATAACAATTATCTTACATTAATCAACAATTTTTAACTTTTTGAAAGAAACTTTTTATACACGTTTGAAGATTCATANAATCAACAATTTTTAACTTTTTGAAAGAAACTTTTTATACCAAAATAATTTATATGACTTTTAATTGAGATTTTTTAAAATAAATAATTTTATTATTGTTAGTATTTCAAAATTATATAGATTGATTAGAATGTAATACTCTGTATAATTTTAGTGGCATATGAAGCCACAAATATTCATGAAGTGTCGTTGGTCTTTTAAATGTCTGTATCTCATTGTTAATGTCTGTAGATGTGAAAAATCAGACATTAACAGTAAAATACAGACATAATGTTTTTTGAAAATATAAAAAATTTTAAATTTTTATTATACTTATTGTACTTATTTACCATTCTTTAATTAAGAAATTCAAAACGCAATTCTGGTTATCTAGTTATCTATTTGGTTAATTAATTTATTCAGTTTTTTGCTGAAAATTTATGAATTTAATATTAGAAATATTAAAATATAGAATAAAGAATATAGAAATATACAAAAATGTGAGAATATATGTAAAAACTTATAAACTGAAATATTTCTAAAAAAATTATTACTTTGTTTCAATTTTCAATACCTAGATTAGCAGGAATCAGATTTTCATATTAATTATATACAAAAATCTGATTTTTGCTAGTCTAAGTATTGAAAATTGAAACAGAGTAATAATTTTATAGAAATATTTCAGTTTATAAGTTTTTATTTATAATCTCACATTTTTGAAAATATTATCTTAACTTCTACAACAAGGCTCCTATTTGTAGTTTAGTATTTACTTTGGATTCATTTTAACATTATTACTTGTTCTTGGACAATGTAAAATGTTATTTTAATATTTTTGGAAAAATTTTCTATCCAGATTATGATAGTTTTATGTTTTTATGTTAGCCTTAAAAAGTACACCTTTGATATAGTAATGATATATTTTAAGATATACAGTAAACATTTTTCAAAAAATGTTTAATGATGTAACATTTTATATTCTAAAACAGTAAAAACTTTTTATCAAGAGTTAGAATGAGAATTTGATTTCAGTACTTTAGTAGAGTTTTTAATTTTTTGCCTCTAATCTTATACTTAACTATGAAATAAAATATATTAGTTAATTTTACATTATTTTATAAGAATATATACAAATGAAACAAACAATGATTAAAGTTAATAAAATTTAAATATAAGTATAATTTGATTATAACTAGTAATATATAATTTTTAATATTTGATTATTGAAAAAAGTATATATTTTTTATTAGTTCTGGTTGGGTTGATTGCTGGTCAGTACCACTTGTAGCTTTGAGTATTGCTTATACATATCATCCTATAACACCAATGGGACAACAAACTGATTTAGATATCACAACTCCAGAAAAAGAAGAATTATTATTATCTCCTATAAGACCAAATGGTGGTCGAAGAAGCACAAAACTTCCTCCATCTTCAGAAGAATTTGATCCAACATCACTGGCATCAGATGTTATTCATCTTGAATTAGAATTTGGATCGTCCGTTCTTTGCTTATATGGTGCTTTACTGTCACTCATAATGCATGTCAAGGTAATTTTTATTTTAGTTTTTATAACATAAATAAAATAATTGTTAATATAGTCAGCCATAAGCTATCCAGGATTATTATTTAACTAATGAGTGATAGTCTTTTTAGTAGGAAATTTTTAATTAAAAAAAAAATAAATAAAATAGACTTAATTTAGTATATATCCCAATCTTTTTCTGTTTGTTAAATGAGCATGTATTTTATCAAATATATATATACTGTAGATTGCTTTTGTCATGATATAGTATTTTATTGAACATATTTCTTCAAGTAATAATTTTTGTTATTTTTAAATTTGTCCTACTTATCCTGATTTTTTCCTACAAAGTTCTACTTTTTCTACTTTTTAAGCATTGAAATACAGAAAGAGCACTGAAATAAATATAGATATATTATTTCTAATTAAGTAAAATATTAATATTTTTAAAATTTACATATTAGTTAATGTTCAGTTTTGTCATATTGAAAGCATCATCTGTAATGCAAAATTTTGATTAAGATTTAATTTTTCCAGATGAATCAAAATTGAACGTTTATTTAATAATAAAATTCATTATATGTGCATTTTAAACAAAATATCTGTAAAAAAATATAATAGTTTTAATACTGTTTAGTTAGGTTTTAATGATGATTATTATTTTATGACAAACAATTAATTATACAGTAGAACCTCGATTATCTGGACCTCTATTATCTGGATTTTCGATTATCCGGATTGTTCAAAATATACAAAAATTTTACGAATTTGCTGATTTGCACTTGGCGAATTACGATACTGTTTATGTACGTGATGGAATACATAACTTTTTTTGTTTCAACAACGTCTCACCCAGCACAGTGGCCGTAAACTCTTAAATATATTTTGCGTTGTAATAAAAATATAATTTGACATACGTATTTATAAATAATTTATTTTCAAATTACATCATTTCTATGACCAAGGGCGGCATAAGGCATGGGCAACGTGGGCCACCGCCTATGCCTCGCGGTCCGAAGGGCCTCGCGTTTTGAAGATTTATTCATTACTTAAAAACCACGAACATGACAAAAAAATTTTACTTGTCATAAAACGATAAATAGTTTGTCAAATTTTTATTCATAAAAATGCAGTTTCAACTGCTTTTTATTTTATAAAATTTGTCTTCTTGTGCTACCAGAGGGCCTTTTAAACAATAGGTAGTCTGTTAGCGTTGGTTAGTAGTAGTACAAATTCAATACGAACGTTTGTTTCTTGAAAACTTGATCACGGTTTAAATACAGTATTTACTTTTAATATTACCGATATGTCATCGAAAAGAAAACGTGTTGTATTATCATTAAAAGACAAATTAAAGTATTTGTTTTGATTTTCCAAATTTTTCCCTTATCCGGACTACCTTCATCCCCAATTAGTCTGGATAATCAAGGTTCTACTGTATTTTTAAAAAATGATGAGTTAAACATTAATTGGTCATGTATAACTTACAAGATACTTTGAAATTCTATGTAGACTTTTCAAATATTTACTTGATTGGTTTATAACTTGCATTTTTACTAGCTTGTTCTATATCTTAAATAAAAAAAAATTTATTTATTAAATAATAATTGTGAAATTTTCAGGAAAATTATTTAGGAGAAAATCAAAAGTTTGTTGATTTAGAATCATCATTATCTCCTGTTACAACACCAACAGAAATTACTCAAAAGTCAACTCCTGGAAAAGATCAAGATGATGAAGTCAAAGACTTTGATGCTAGAAATTATCGTCCATTAGATGTTACTGTCTCTCTCATAATGCACGATATTCAAGGTCATTTATTGAATGTAAGTAAAAATAGTTATTAAAGTTAATAATAAATTAATAATTTTTTGAATATTTAAATTTAAAATATTAATTTTTTCATATTATTCAAATTTGAACTACAAAATATACATAAAAAGTTAAAATTATCTTTTAATTTCATGTTTAATTTTGTAGTTTAAATATACAGTATGTCTATATATACTGTAGGTATTATACTTGCTGATTAAAAAACTGTTGTTGGTTATTTTTGGTGCTTGAGCAGTTTTTGAGAATTAATATAGTTTATTACATTTTTCTCAAAAAGTATGTTAATAAAACATGTTATTAAAACATTTTAATAATATGTTTTAAGATGTTAATGTTTATCAATATATTAAATGTAGCATGGTTCATATTAAGATGGAATCTTAAAGCAGTTGCTTACTTTTTCATCTTTTTCTTTTAGCTTGTATTGTTTTCATATATATATTTTATTTATTTATTTTTATAACACTATATATGCCAATTATTATATTCATTGTGTCAATAAAAATGTGTTGATGAGAAGTATGTAAAGTAATGTTTTAAGACAATAAGTGTACACAAAATAGACATTCTACGAATTAATTTTAAGTGATAGCTACACCTGCTATTACAAAAAGTACTGAAATTTCACTTTAGTGATATTTGTGTGTGGATGAGAAACAACAATATATATATATATTTAGTCTTGTTGCTTGTTAAGGAAACCAAACTTTCTTTATAACTTTTAATTGAAAATGTTTTTGGCTCATGTGAGCCAATTTCAGCTAACAAAGCCATCACAAACTTTTAAAATATGGAATATAACATACATAAATACAAAATACACATACAAATAGAACAAATATTTAAATAAAAGGAACAGACTTATAAATTTGAATAAAAGAACAAGCTGTTGTCAATTTTACAATTATATCTTAATAAAATAATTTATTACTTTTATTATAATATTTTATTAAAAACTTGAAGTAACTATTAAATATTAGATATCATTTTAAAAGAAATTTTATTTACATCTATATATGGTTCATGGTTGGTGATGTGCCATAAGTTTGTTTTGATAGACTTACAATGCCTTTGGATGGCCTTCATGTCAATATTTTTAAGTGAAAGTCTGATTTTTCAGATCAGTTGTATAATATTTTTTGCTTATCATCATTTCTTCTATACAACTTGTGCCAAAGAAATCCTCAATTGGCTGACATTGTCACAGATTTGACAGATATGTTCTTTGGGTACAAATGGAATATTTTTGACTTTGAGGAATTCCATAGTTGAAATTGTGTAGTGAGATGAAGCTTTGCCAGGCTAAAAGATGAAATCACCATTTTGATGATGCTTGTTAAGAAAAGGGATTAGATGACTCCTTGGTAATGTAAACAAATTGCCAATTGTAATTAAATGAGTTTAATAGAAACTAGCATCTAAAATTTTCCTAGATATTGAAAAACAAGTCAAAATTTACAACTCCAAATTCCTTATTAAGTTTAATTAAATAGAAATATTTTTTCTTAATTTTTAATTTATAGTTTGAAATGAATAAAAATTATGTAATTTTATTGCTTATGTTAAATTGTGCACATAATTGGATTTTATGTAGAATTTACATAAAATCTGATGTTTTTAATTTTTGGCTAATCTTATATCAAAATAGTATCAGACAACCTTTTAACTTGTAGAAAAAGCATAGCCTGTGAAAAACAAGATAGGAAAGAAATTTTTGCAGCCTAAGCTTTTTTATAATCAGAAAATGAAATGCTTCATTTTGCTAATGAATTGCTTAAACAAGTACATAAAGAGATTTCAAATATAGTAAAAAGGAGAAAATAATGTCAGGGACATTTTCTATTAATGGTTTGTATTGTGTGATAATATATATTTTCTTATTCAGTATTAAGCTATTTTGTAGATTATATATCTTTTATCTGGCAGTTGGTGAATAATGAAATTACAAACCAAGAATAGAAAGATACTAATAAAAGCATTTTCACTTTGTGCAATTTGAAGCAATTTTTTAAATGTTTTTAAAATTCAAAACACCTTATAAAATTCTATTATATCCTATATTTTTATATTATATGAAACTTCTATATTATATTAAACAAGTGCTGGGACTAATATATATATATATATAATATTTCANATAAGAATAAGTTTATTTTTAGATGAGACTTTTTTATAGAAATATCTGTTATGCATTTTTGAGACATCCTGTTTATTTATTTGTTTAATGCGTATCAATAACAAAAAACTGGGCTTATTTTTTTTTGTTTATGTTAGCTATTATTTACTTATTAACAAAATTATTTGCTTGATCTTACATAAAGAAATTAAGAATTATGTTCATTTGCAAATAACATGAAAAAAACACTAATTCTGACTCATTTAATTAAAAATAAATAAAATGTTATGTAATTATGGTTGATATAATTATGTAATTATGATTGATATAAAAAATTACTGTCATATTTTTTGAGTGTATTTCAATATTAAAATAAATAAAAGTATTATGTATTAACATTTATAATCAATGTTATGATGATGATAATTTTATTTCATTCAATGTAAAAATATTTTGGATATTTTCAGTTGTATAATACAGTTGCTGCTTTAGAAATATTTGCTTTTCAAGTTCAACAATCAGATTGTGCACTCCAACCTCCAACACCTTACAAATTTTGTCATCATGATCACATTCAGTCTCATTGTTCAGAGAGCACTCCCAGCTATTTGTGTCCAAGTCCTGAAGAAATGAAATATCGAATGACGAGGCTGTCTATAGATGCTATTGACATATGTTTAGCTGAAGCAAACACTGCAATAAATTTGGAGGTAAGATAATTTACAGTTTTATTAATATGAAATAATTGAAATTGAACTTATCAATATAATGTTTTACATTTAAGAAAATATGAAATGCTTAACTTAATATATACAGTAAAACTTGTTTGAAACAGAAAACTGCTTAAGTGACAATTTTCCATTTTAGACATATTTGGACAGTTTTCCATTTCCAGGTACAACCTAAAAGAAAATTTTATGTAAATGTTTTTTCATCTCAAGTAGACCCAATGATTACCTAAACAGTTATTCAATCATTTAAAATTAACTAAAACCTTAAAATGTGTTTAAAACATTTTATTTATGTTTTTACTTTATATACTGAATTTCATAATAAATATAGTCAGCATATGCAATACTAGTCAGAATTACTTGTACTCCAAGGGTTCACCTTGTATGTAGATTCAGGTGACTGGTTATTCACCGTAACATGAATCTACATATATTAGTTCTGCATAAAACAAGATCCTTTATGTATCAAACACAGTAAAGCCTTTGTTTTATGTAATGATTAAATTTCATAATTTTCAACATATATCAAATCAACATAAAACATAATGTTATAAGAATAAATTCCAAATATACAAAACTAAGATTTTTTTTTTATGGAATAATACAAAAGTATATCTCTTTCCAAGCATTATCACTGTTGTTGTTGCTCTTCAGGATGATTGTTTTACAGTTTTCATTTTCTGTAATATCCTAAACACTTGCTAGTAGTAGGCTATTATATGTATATTTGTATAAGAATTGTACTGATCAAGATCCAACCTGTCAATGTTTATATTTGGAACGACTTGCCTTTGAACTTCATAAAACATATAGAGAAACTAAACTACAGTTATTATTATCACCTTTGATACTTAGTGCAACAGATGTAGCTGAAAGACCAGAAAGTAATGCACATCTTAAAAATGGTCATCTTGCAATAGCAGCTTTACAAGTAAGGTTAATTATTACTTGAAAAGAATTCTTAATGCATTTTCATTTTACATCTGTAATAAGACAAGATTTTATTTATTATTTTCTTAGGTAAGAGGTGATGCCATGTTTTCTGATGCAGAAAGATCTCTTGACTGTGAAACATTAGAGTATGCTTGGTTAGTAGAAGTACAAATGGGAGATATAACTGGACGTTTGACTCTTCCTCAGGTAACTTTGTTAATATTATCTGAAATTTGAGGAAAAAATTGAATATATTGATTGATAAAAATCATTTTTAGAATTGATTAAACCACAAATTGATAATCATTATAAATTTATCTATGATTTTAATGTAGTCAGTTAAAAACTATTTTAATACAAAATTTTATATTAACTCTACTTTGTTGTTATATCTTATAATAAGGTAAATTGTAACAAATAATCATATTAATGTAAATAATACATATAGCTAATATGAAATAAATATAGAATGTTTCAAGAAAAAAAATGTATACATTCTATGCTAATTCAAATTTATGCATGATTTTTTTTAAGTAGGAAATGTTCAATATGTAGAATTAAGATAAACAATTGATCTAACTTGATTACACTATTTACAACAAATATTAACAACAGGATAATCCAAAGAACATTAACAAAATAGTAAATATTTGTTCAATCATAATACTGCCTTTACCTTAAAGACTATGTTTTGGACATGCAATATCCAAGAATGGGATAAACTATTTTTTGTTATCATAATAGTGATGTAATCTGTTGTCTGGAAAAGATGGGTGTATTTTCTGTCTTTCACTTCAATAGAAATAGTTGTCTCTGAATTATGGTGCCAAAAATAAGCTTGGTATATAAGAATAAGTTTATTTTTAGATGAGACTTTTTTATAGAAATATCTGTTATGCATTTTTGAGACATCCTGTTTATTTATTTGTTTAATGCGTATCAATAACAAAAAACTGGGCTTATTTTTTTTTGTTTGTGTTAGCTATTATTTACTTATTAACAAAATTATTTGCTTGATCTTACATAAAGAAATTAAGAATTATGTTCATTTGCAAATAACATGAAAAAAACACTAATTCTGACTCATTTAATTAAAAATAAATAAAATGTTATGTAATTATGGTTGATATAATTATGTAATTATGATTGATATAAAAAATTACTGTCATATTTTTTGAGTGTATTTCAATATTAAAATAAATAAAAGTATTATGTATTAACATTTATAATCAATGTTATGATGATGATAATTTTATTTCATTCAATGTAAAAATATTTTGGATATTTTCAGTTGTATAATACAGTTGCTGCTTTAGAAATATTTGCTTTTCAAGTTCAACAATCAGATTGTGCACTCCAACCTCCAACACCTTACAAATTTTGTCATCATGATCACATTCAGTCTCATTGTTCAGAGAGCACTCCCAGCTATTTGTGTCCAAGTCCTGAAGAAATGAAATATCGAATGACGAGGCTGTCTATAGATGCTATTGACATATGTTTAGCTGAAGCAAACACTGCAATAAATTTGGAGGTAAGATAATTTACAGTTTTATTAATATGAAATAATTGAAATTGAACTTATCAATATAATGTTTTACATTTAAGAAAATATGAAATGCTTAACTTAATATATACAGTAAAACTTGTTTGAAACAGAAAACTGCTTAAGTGACAATTTTCCATTTTAGACATATTTGGACAGTTTTCCATTTCCAGGTACAACCTAAAAGAAAATTTTATGTAAATGTTTTTTCATCTCAAGTAGACCCAATGATTACCTAAACAGTTATTCAATCATTTAAAATTAACTAAAACCTTAAAATGTGTTTAAAACATTTTATTTATGTTTTTACTTTATATACTGAATTTCATAATAAATATAGTCAGCATATGCAATACTAGTCAGAATTACTTGTACTCCAAGGGTTCACCTTGTATGTAGATTCAGGTGACTGGTTATTCACCGTAACATGAATCTACATATATTAGTTCTGCATAAAACAAGATCCTTTATGTATCAAACACAGTAAAGCCTTTGTTTTATGTAATGATTAAATTTCATAATTTTCAACATATATCAAATCAACATAAAACATAATGTTATAAGAATAAATTCCAAATATACAAAACTAAGATTTTTTTTTTATGGAATAATACAAAAGTATATCTCTTTCCAAGCATTATCACTGTTGTTGTTGCTCTTCAGGATGATTGTTTTACAGTTTTCATTTTCTGTAATATCCTAAACACTTGCTAGTAGTAGGCTTTTCTATGATTCTCTGGTCCATGAATAGGTGACCAGTGAAGTTACAGGAATCTTTCTTGATAATAAGGAGCACAGTTGTAGAATTTTCTAGAATTTTTGGAGAGGAAAAAATGATTGCTACAAAATTTTAAAATCAGCAGAAATTCAAAATAATATATATCAAATGATTGTAATCAAGGCCTGCTGTATAATATACATGAAAATGTTTTTGATTAAAGTTTTGTATTAATAAATAGTTACAATATTGCAATTTATCATATAAATATTTATTTTTAACATAAACTATTTATTTCAGATCTATCCAATTAGAATGGCAACATGCAATCTGCATGGTCATCAAATAAGTTCTGGTTTAAGTGCTCTGATATCTCATATTTATATTCGCCAATATTCAAAAATAAGTTCTAATTTAGTCTGCTCATCAGCTTACAGTATAGCTAGTCATGGACAAAATTCTCAGACAAATCAATCTGAAATTTGGTTAGAAGTAGGAAGTTTTACATTAGGACCAATTTATGTAGATGCTGCTAATTCACAGCTTCAAAAAGACAAGGCTGCACAGCAAGAAAAATTTCTTCAAATTCATGATTTTAGAACTAAAAGATTGTGGTTTCTTTGGTCTACAGAGTCCAGCAACAATCCAGTATTTTCTGCTGCTGTGGGAAAATGTGGTTGTGTAGGAGGTTGTGCATTTTTTGGTAGCAATAAAAATGGCATTCATTTTTTTCATATCCAAGATTTGCAGGAAGATAAAGGATGGACTAATTTAGCAAAATATCATATTTTTAATGATGATAACCTTGGTTTTGGGGAAAGTTTATTACATAAAGGAGAATATGTATTTAATATACCCAAATATTCTAGTCATGATGATATGACTATAAACAGAGCAAATTCAGAAGAATCTTTTGTTTTCACGGAAGGATATATGGGGCATACTAGTCCAAAAACTCCAGAAATATTTCAAAGAAATAGTTTAAGTAAAGAACATATGATTGATAGAAAAGATAGAATATCTGTAGGAAGTAATAATGAAAATAATGCAACTGCAAGTACTTTAAGCATAAGTAAAACTATGCTGCAAAATACTGCTGGTGAATCAATTCAGATAAGACAAAATACTTGGGATAGTGCAGTTGGAGCTGGTGTAAAAAGCAATCTGCAGAATAGACGTATAATGAGACAATTTAGCAGTCCAACACACATGTCAACTGCAAATAGTCCACCTACTGTGCTTCAGTTATTAAATCAATCTTCAAATCAGAGTACAACTTCTGGGAATAATTATGCTGATGTAATTACTTCTAAAGAACAAAATTCAAGTTCTGCTACTGCTATTACTATTACTACTACAACTACTGTTATTACTACAACTACTAATACTACTACTACCAGTACTACCACCACCATTACTAATAATAATAATAATAATAATAACAACAACAACAACAACAACAACAACAACAACAATAATACTAATAATAATAATAATAATAATACAGCTTCTGATAAAGAAGAAATGAAGGAAGAAAAATATTCTGAACCTTCAAATTCTCTTACTAGTAGAGAGAGGAGTAACAGTCCTAGTCCATCACAAAATCGTCATAGTTCTAGGACATCATTAAATGGATGGCCAGCAGGAAGTCGTGATACTTTAGGATCACGCCATTCACTTGCAAATATAGCTTCTAGAAGTTTTTCTCCTCGTTCTGTCAGGCGTGCAGTATCTACTGAATCAACACATTCTTCAGATATGTATTTTTCTGCTGATGAAGAAGCGTTATGTTCAATGTTAGCATCTGATTCTGCAAATACTGACGAGAATGGATCAGAATCTGAGAAGATAAGACACGTTTCACTGAAAACAAATTCTGGGACAATAGATAGAAAAATTGTTGCCAATAACAGAAGATCATTGCATGATATTCAAGAATTGCCTTCTCAGCAGTCAAGTGATAGTGATCAGCAAACTTCAAAATTACATAGGACCCCTTCAAATAGTACACATCATGATCCTTCTGATTCTAATTCTGTTTCAAGTATGTCTTTTATATCAGCAATGTCATCACAAGAAGATATTGCTCTAGTTGATCTTCATAATCAAATGGATAAAGCAATTATAGATTCACCTTTGCTGATGTCTTGTTATACTGCTCATATGTCACAATATCACTGTAATCAATGGAACGAATCACCACCACCTTCTCATTTATCTCATCAAACTGGTCTTACTCAATGTGGACCTAATAGAGATCATCTTTTTTCAAGATTTTCAACAAGATGGAAACCAAAATTTTCTATGATAACAGAAGGGTTTACTACAATACATATGGTGGACAAATCAAAGGTTCCTGGGTATGGAAAACAATATTCTTGGACTCAGAAATCAACATCAACTCATGCAGAAGAAGAATTTTCTCCTGGTTCTCTTCATAAGGAAGTTGATGCAAAAAATAACAGAAATAAAAGTATGTTGTTCATTTAATTTTTTAAAACTTAGATCTAAATTTTTTGAATTATCAAAGTTTTTTATTTTAATTTGTTTTTTTAACTCTTTCCACCCTGTGGGCACTAAGAGGGTCTCTTTTTGCAAGCCCATTATGGGTTTCAATCTCAACAACTAAAATTGAAAAATATATACATAAAACCTTACTTAAATTTACAGTCGTAAAAATATTGTTTTGGGCTATTGTTCGGTAACTACCGAATTGGTACGAAAGCAGGCGAATAGCGAAGGTACTTTTTTTATTTTAATTTGTTTTTTTAACTCTTTCCACCCTGTGGGCACTAAGAGGGTCTCTTTTTGCAAGCCCATTATGGGTTCGGCCAGGCCCACGATAGGGCTGCCGGGTGGTGAGGGGCGGGGTCCGACATAACCGAACGGACCACCCCCCGAAATATTCCTGGGGATTTTTCAACGTGTTCGGATTCGAGCCCGAGTCCCCCAGAGCGGTAGGTTGCCACCTTGACCACTCGGCCATCCGGCCGCCCTAGCGAAGGTACTGTACACGAATACACGAATTTTATGGGCATTGTATGTGGTAAAAGAATCGAGAGCATTGTATGTGGCATCTCTGCAGTTGANTTTTTGCATTCAATTTTTCTGTTAAAACTGTTGAAACAATACTACCTCCCAATTACAGATTTTATGTAGAAAATGTGTAAAGTGAAGCTGAAATTGTTTTTGTCTTCCAATAGCTGAATTTTATTTTACCATACCATAATTTTATGTGGATAGCCTGCATTGGTGTGTACCTTATAGAAAATTGCCAGAATTTTAATAGAACCTTCATATAGCTTGCACCAATGTATATCCTTTACCTCTGGAATGTCCATTGAAAGCATGTTTAATAACTATACAGTTTAGAGTGTATAATTTTAAATATTAAACATTGTTTTTGTTTGTCTCACTTTCATTAGCAGTTCATTAAAGATGTACTTTTAAAATGAAACAGAAAAATGAAATACTGAGACTGAATTTGCATTAAAAATACAAAATGGCTGCTAAATGGCAAAACTTTTTAATTGTATTGCATTATTTCTGTTTTATTTACTAATTTGAGAGTCACAGCAGTGACTGTGTCAAGTAAAAAGTCACTGACTGACTTTTACTTGATACAGGAATCAGAGTTACCAGTTTTTGGGGTCGATTTCTCTGCCCAAATACCTAAAGTAATTTTGAATATTTTGTTCAAAAGATAATTGTTTTCTTAGGTAGTGTGCAAATTTCAGATTTTTCTACAAAGGGATTGCCAAAATATAAGTAATTGAAAAGTGCAAAAATTGCAAAAAAAAAAAGCTGTATTTTTTTCTTTTTCTTCATCTATCACCGCAGATGCTTCTGGAGAAAAACTGCTGGATCTAAAAAGCTCAAATTTTAAATGTAATCTTCTGTTATTATTAGTGAGGTGCTTGTGAAACTTCTGGGTCCATAAGTTCAGGGAGGTTCGCTATAGAGGTATTTTACTTTTATTATTTAATTTTATACTTGTAAAGGTAAAATTGCGTTGAAATGAATGATTTTTATTCAAAATGTTATCCAGAATAAAAAAAGCTCAAGTTTATGCAAATTAAAACTTTTTTTTTATAATGATTTTACTAAATGGTGTATTGAAAACATTTGGTTAGTGTCTGTCACCGAGCACCAACTGAACTATACATCATCCTCTTATGTCGTGATATCAGGACTGGCAACAGGGGATAATGATGATGAGATAAAATTTCAAGGACCTGTTATTGATGAGTCAGACATCATTTTACTATTTGTTTTTTTACACCCTAATTACTACTAAAGCACTGTTATAATATAAAATTCTTAATAATAACGATTGTTCTTTATTTTACAAAAAGTATATATCCATAAAAATAAAACTTAAAGTAAATTTTTAAATTATTTATTTGGGGCTTATGTAAATTTTTTCCCTGGGCCCAGTAACATCTTTTAACATCCCTGCTTGATGTAATAACATAATCATTACCAAAAACAATTGAAATCCAAATAAAAACATCTGATATGTAAAAAAATTGTGTAAAAACTTATGACTGTTTAGATGACAGTCAAATTTTCTTTTCTTGAGAGTTTTTATTTAGCAAAGATAAGTTTGGCACTTGAAAGTGGAATGTAGAAAACAATAATAATCATAATCATAATCATAATCATCTTTATTTGGCGTAAAAGGCTTTCGCCTGTTACAAGGGCGTTTGATTTTTTTTTTTTTTTTTTTAACAATGCATATTAACATCACATATAATCATGTCTTAACAACACTGATATATACTATTTACAGATCTATAGAGTTACATTAATATTTTGTTATAATTATCATTTAGTGAATTGTTTAACATAGTTATATAACATATAAATCGTGTTAGTATTAGCTCTGTCAAAAGTATTAAACATCTCCTTCTCACTATTACAGTTAGTCAGCAGTCCCATCTGGAGCCTTTGTAGTTTATCTTTTTCATTACAGCATTCACATATAATATGAACTCTAGATAACATTTTTGTACAATTTGGACATATAGTTTGGGTATAGTCTATATATTTATCGTTTATAATTATTCCGTTTTTATTTAACCTAATCTGTATAAAAAACTTTTTGATGTTAAAAGCTAGATTCGTCCATATATAATTATTATTTACTGGGTAATTTAAAATTGTTGCATACCAGCTTGTATTTTCCCGTTTTCTTATGTCTTTCATGTCTTGAACGATGGAGAGCTCCATAGCTCTGTATATTATTTCTTTGCTATACTGCTCCATATTATGTGTACGATCCAACAACAATTTGCTTCATTCTTAAAGTATACAATATAAAAAGCTGTTGTTTTTAATTAAAACAATAATAAAGTGCCAACTTACCTTAATTCCCAAGAAAAAAATTTGGCTGCCGTCTAAATTGTCATTAGTTTTTACTTGGCACAATTCTTTTACATCTCAGATGTTTTTGTTTGGATAATAGTTTTCCTTAATATTATTTAATAGAATTAATTTTTCTATTAATTAAATAGAAAATTTTAATATTGATAATATCTGATGACATGGATTTTAAAGTAGATCACTCAGTTCTTATTCACAATAGAGAGCTTTACTTCATTCAACAAAAGATGTGCTTTCTTATACAATAAAGACCCGATGGATTGTAATTGTCAGGTCACATTAATAGGATGCTGAAATTTTGCTCATTCAATTATTTGAAAATGTTACACAAAGATTAAAATTAAGACAATAATAAAATTTAAGTTATTTAATAATATTTTATATTGCATATGAATGCTATTTTAATTAAAAATAACAGCTTTTTATATTGTATACTTTAAGAATGAAGCAAATGAGTTAAAATGGTAATGTCATCTTTACTTTCAATTTTGTTAGAAAAATGCTAAAAAGTAATATTATTGTGTGTAAACATGATGAAACATTGGACAATCAAATAATTATATACATTTTTTAAACAATATCTTGATATTGTTTTAAAATGTATATAATTATTTTAGTAATCAAAATTCACTTTATAGCAATAAAAAGATAGTTTATAACTTTACAATTATTGAGTGATGTCTCTTAATGAAGGCTGACTAAGTGCTCATAAAAAATTACTCTGAAAACTTTGTATTTCATTCGACAACTACAAACAAATAATAATAACAACAATAAATGTTACATCGACAACATTAAAATTATTTTCTGTTTAAAACAAATTAAACAGAAAATAATTTTAATGTTTATATATTGTAAAGTCTTTGTTAAGTGCGGATTTACAAAGACTTTACAATATATATATAACAGCAGTCATAAGAAATTTAATTAAAATTTTAATGTTGTTGTTATCCATTGACACAGGTTTGAAAGTCAATTGCTCAGCTTCTAAACAGTTTTCTGAGAGTTATTATATAGACATGGGGAAGTGTTTGCTTTTAAGATACAAATTCTAGTAGAAGTGTCTAATAATATCAATTAAATCATGGCTAGCACAGAAAATGAGTGGGAGAGAACTAAAGGTGAGGCATGTCATTTGTATTGGGATGAGTGTCTGGCATGTAAAGAATTTTACATGTTTTCTAAAGATACTTTTGATGACTTTAAATAAAAGAAAATGTGTTTGGAAGAGTTTCTAATTGCAAGTTAAAATCAGCAGATAATTAGTGCCATTGCATAATTTGCATCTGTTTCCAAATGTATTTTTACACATGAATTTATGATAATTGACATCATTTTAACATGAATTTTATTGAACTTTTTATAATAAAGCTTCTGTAATGATTGTTATTTTTGCAGCACAGTTGTTCTCTATTTGCTAATTGTAATTTTGAATTTTGCTTTGAAAGTTTTCATTTTATTGAATTTCTTAATTAGAATTGACAAATGGTAAAAGAACACTGTAGTGTAAAGAATAGCTTATGGTACTATTCTTAATAAAATTAATAATAATAGAATAAAAATGTTTAATTTTAAACTAAATCTTTAAAATAAGTTTTAAAATTATAATATAATTTTAGTTAATTTCAGTATTTATATTGTTCATATGCATAAATTATATTCAATGAATTAGTTTGGAAGGATTTTAACTCTAAAATATTTTTGAAGTGTAATATTATACTTTAATTAGAGTACATTTAACTTTTTAAAATAAAAATATAAATTCTAAAATCTTATAATTGTTATATTTAAAATACATAAAAGTTTATGTCTTAAATATTAATTTGAAGGTGAAGAAGATATGATGAATGGAATTCCATTGTGTGCTTCAAAAACAGCATTGATAATAAAGCTAAAAGGTGATATACATATTATGATTTCACCTTTAATGCTAGAAAGTTTAAAAAGGTTTGTGTTGTCTTAATTATACCTTTCTATGCTATATATTTTAGAGTTTTAAATTTTATAATTAAAAATAATCCTTAAGTTTTAGAATGTTTGTGTAAAATTATTTTATAGTTTTATTGATGTAATAACTCCAACATTGGCTGGACTTCATCCACTTACAATAATTAATCATCTACATGTTATGTGTTCTCATAATGTCCAACAGCAAAATCAATTAAAAAAAGAAAAAGTACTTCAATTAGCACAATTAAGAGCACAATTATTAGAAAAGTTTGGATGGAAAAAAGATATTAATGACAATGAAAAATGCCTAGGAAGTGCAGATAATATTATCTCTGGAAGCAACTATGAAGAAACGAGAGTAAATCATTTACGTTCTTTAATTCACATATCAAAGGTGAGATTTTTTATCCAATTTTATATACCTTATTTACTTGCACATAAGATGAGATTTTTATTTACTTTTTACTGTTTCAAAAACCTAGGGAGTCCTATATGAGCGAGCAAAGGATTCTTTGCGTTTTTGCAATAATTTTTCTGAACCGTGTATTAGCATTTTTACTGGATATTCACTCTTTGGTGTTTGAAAACAAAAGTATTTTATCTGGGTCATTTGAATTGTTCTTGTGTATTGTCATGAGTAAAGATGAATAGCAATAGGTAGAGCAAATCTTTTGAATTGAATTCCAAATTGAAATTTTAAAATCACACGAGAGCCTGATATATGTTTTAATCTATTCCCATGGAAAAACAGGCGATTATTCAAAAATCAGAATTTGGAGAAACTCATAAGTGTAATCAATGGAGAGTGGATTTGTCTGTTAAGAATGGGCAAAAAAAGTTCACTATTGTCCAGCTTTACATGAACAAATGATGATGTCTATTTTACAAGATTTTTCCTTAAAGTTTAAAATGACAGTAATTTTTGCAGGACAATGTGTGCATTTATGTGCATTTGATATTTTATTTATGATTAAAAGAAATAAAATTAGAATTGTATTAATAAATCTAATTTTCTTTATTTTGATCTTTAAAGTCACACCTCATCCTATATGTGAGATTGTCTTATGTGCAAGTAAAAGTAAATATAGTATCTAATACTTTCTGAGTCAGATTTTATTTGTATGCAATAACATGTATTAGTCAAACTTTTATCACTTAAATGAATTTTCTAGAAATATAGTTACAGTTTATAAAAAGTTTATTAATATAAGGTAATCTCAAAAGTTTATTGTAATTCAAATTTCAATAGACTTTTATATAATCATATTATTTTAATATTAAATGTTGTAAACCTATGACTAGTTGTTATTAATATCAAACTTAACTATTGTAAAACTTTACTAGATTGTTTAATTATCGTATGATATGGATATAAGTTCAATATTATTAATAAATTTAATATTTTAATTTTCTAAATTAAATGTTTTGGAATATAATTTAATTTTCTGCCTGATAAGAAAACTTGTTACCATTTACACTACTTACCTCTAAGATAATATCTTAGGTGTATTCATTTTTATTGATATAATAATAATAAACTTTATTATATTTATTTTGTACAAGAGGAACTTTAAATGTATGTACAAATTAGTTTAAGCTGTTTATAAACTTTCACAAAGAAATAAAAAATTTTACAAACTCCCATATAACTAATAACTGGAGACTCTAAATAGTTTACAATAATTCCATAACTGCCAAATATTTTCTACAGAAAAGCTCCAGAACTCTACAAGATACAAAAAAAATTTTTACCATTCTAACACAGGAATAACATCACAAAAGGTGCATGGTTTAGTAATATCTAAATTAATATATTTACAAAGAAGTAATAAATGGTATTTGTTATATTTTAGTTGTAAAATTAATGATTTAGCATGATAGTTCACTACATGTAAAAGCTACAGTGGTGGAGACCAAGATAAAGACAGATCACAGCTTAACAAGGTACCAAGTATTAACCTAGCCTGTTGTAATCTTATACAGTAGAACCTCGAAAACTCGACCTAATGTGGACCGAAGGGTGGCCGAGTTTGTGAAAATGCCGAGTTATCGGGAATGGGGTTAAAAAAAATAAGTACGAGTATTTCCTCAGAAAATACTGTACTGTACTTGTACAGTATTTACTTGTACAGAATATAACAGAGAATAAACTGCCCAAATACCCTTAAACAAAGGAAAACTACGTACTTTATGAAGGCTACGTACTTTACTACATGAAAATGAAAATTAATGAATACACTGTGTACAGTAATTTACCTGATAAGACAGACCTCAGAAAAATACTTTGAGAGCTTTTATACTTTTATAAAGCTGTCTATAATGAAAATTAATTAACTAAGGATTTTTTCGCCCTGCCAAGGTGTGGACCAGTTATCCGGAGTGCTAAGTTATCGAGGAACGAGTTTTCGAGGTTCTACTGTATCAATATAAGTCTGTATAATATCAGCTGAACAACTCTGTACCAAATCAGAGGACTGAGCATTGAAAATATATAAAAAAACCCAAGCTATCCAGAAATTTTTTAAAGGAAACAAGCCAAGTGTAGTCTTTTCCTTTAGATATCTCCTCACATTGAAAATTGTAAACTTTTCACTGTAAATCATCTTCAGGTAGTCTCAACAAAAAAAGCCAAAAATTTAATAATGATTTGATATAACAGCAGCTTAAAGGTGACCGTCCAAATTCTTTGCAGATTATAACTCCAGATATACTATATTTTCATTTTACTTGTTTATTATATAATAGCCTAATGATTTGAATTGTGATAATCACTGAATTTATCAATTATTTCACAAATTTTATCATTTGCTTATACCTAATATCATTTTAATGAGGATTATCATTATTTAAATTTTAAGATTTATTTTCAGTTATTATATACAGTATATTAATCACTATTTTTTATTTAACTTTCATCTTAATGTTTATTAAAATTTTTATTGATTTTGTGTTTGATCTTTCTTCATTTTATATAAATTTTGTTTTTATATTTAATATGAAATGAAAAGATAAAACCATAAAATTTGTTTTATAAAATTGCTTTAATTTATTTATTTTTAGGTCAATGTCAGTATAATTCAAGCAGCCATTGTTGAAGAAGTTATCTCTTTTTCTGCTTTGGATAACCTGAAAGATTTGACATGTGTGTCTGTTTTGGCTGTATGTTTTGACAATACATCAATTCAAATATTTCACAGTCATCATGCTAGAAAAGCAATTCAAACATTTGCTGATAATAGTAACACTGCTGGATTACATCAAAAAATTACTGAAATTTCATCAAAGAAAAGTAAAACTGATTCTCTTCCTACTGACATGGTTACTGTGGAAACAAGTGAAACTCAACAACAAGAAACTGTATTCTCAATCTCTATTATGTGTATACATATTCAGTTAAGAAGACTTAAAAATAGTAGTACTATACTAAAGGAAGCAATGTTGACAGTTATACCTTATCATAAAAGTAAAGTTGCTTTTACATTTGAAAAAATTTCTGTGTTGCCAAAATCAAATTCAGTACAATGTGATAAGCAAGATTCATGTTTAGAACAAGAATGGGATCAAATATTTGATGAAGAGAAGATGGGTTTTATAATGTTTGAATGTGGATTAGAAGAAATTTCTTTAAAATTTGTAAAGAGATTAGGTTTTAAAAATGATTTTGCTCAACAATCAAAAAATAAATCTGATGTACAAGCAAAAAATTCTGGACATGATAATGCACAGAATGCACACAATGAACAATCTCCATCAAAAAATAGTCAAAAATCCGATGCATCTGGTGCATCTTGGGATACAAAAGTGTCTTTTCCATCATATGTTTCTGAATGTGGTAGTCATAATAGTTCAGATAAAGAATGTTGCACTGGTGATATTAAAGGAGATGCTTCATCTTTTGTTATGGAGTTAAAAACAGTATGGTTTAATTTTGCTGCTCCTCCAAGGACTCCAAATACAAGAAAAATAGATTTTACAAGGTAAATAACTTTCTTATTTATATTTAAAATATGTTTAAACATAATTTGTTATTAAGTTAATTTTGAATGTGTTAAATTTAATTTTAATATTTAATATTTAATAAAGTTAACTTTTAACCTTATATAAATAAAATAGGACAGGCGAGTTGTATATACTACAAACTTTTAACTAAAAAAACAGTTTTTCAGTGTTAAATGAATTTGTTATTAACTGATTTATTAAAAGTATTGTTTATTTGATATAAAAAAACTGAGTTGGTTTCTTTTTTAAGGTAAAATCTGTGGAGTATACTCTGTCTATCCTATTTTATAAATGGAATCAGCCTATTTGTGCAGGTTTTTTAACCTCTTACTAACTAGATACTAGATATTATATATGAGATTGAAACACTATCTTTGAATTATTAAAAATATCATTTATTTAACACCAAAATAATTAAGTTTTTTCATTTTTGAGTTGATCTTATATTAAGAGTGTTTTATAATCATATAAAGTAAAATTGATTATATCCAACAAATTTTTAAGGATATAATGAATATCATTAAACCAGTTGAATTTTTAAGATTCTTGAATTCTTAAAATTTTATTTAGTTTAAATTGATTCTTATAATAAAGCTTATGCAGCAATGGATTTTTAATAATTCTGATAATAATTTTGAATTAAAATTTTATAATAATTAAATCAAAATTCTGAATAATATATCAATTAAGGTTTATTAAAGTTTACGAAATATTCTTTGTTAACAAAGAATCAAACTTCTCATCATTCTTTATCAAACTTCTCAGTAACATAGTTACATTGTTCTTGAAATGCTTGAAAAACTATAATGGCCCAGCTATTTTTATGATTCTATCTAACTCTATAAAAAATTAAATAATTATAATGGAAACAATGTGATTTGGCTATTTTAAATTGAAATATGTAGCTATAAATTTGAATTTTGAATTAGTATAACTTTGAATTAGTATAAGAATAACTCTACAAGTGTAAAATTTTTCCTGCATATAAAATAAAATTTTATTCCCAAAAATAATGTTCATATATACTTTTTGGAATTAAAAATATATACAAACATTTGTTTATAAAAGCAAAATTATTGGGATTCATTAAAATAATTTTCTTTTTATTGTTTTCTCTAAATTGTATATAATCATTAAAAAATTTAACACTTTATTATTAATGTAAGAGTCATCAATCTGATTTTTGGGTTAAGCTGTTGGAAAGATATAATAAAACTATATTTACAGATTTTGAAATAGATGAAAGGTTTCATTTTTGCTGATAAAATAATCTTTTTTTCTTTGTATATTGTATATGTTTTTTAAAATAATTAAAATCATATAAAATTATTTTTAATATTTTCAGACTTGATTGGCATTTATTAAGTACTGCATCTCCAGCTATTAATGCTTGGTTGAAACCTGGAGATCGATTAGCAGTATCGATTCGTAAAATGATTAGAGAATATCTTCATAGAGTTTTTACAATAGTAACATGTCTTATGGTTGAAGCACTAGATACACCAAGTATACATATGCCAGTAAAGGTATGTTTTTAATGTTTTTAATTAGATGTTAAAATATAAACATATAATCAAGATTTCTAATCAAAGCTAAATTATTTATAAATTTAAGTTCTTTAAATTGTAATTATAATAGATAAAATATATTAAGTTTCTATGTGGATTGATTGTATTGTAGTGGATTGCTGATGTGATGTGTTGGAAAAATGGATCATTATCAAACTTTATCTAAACAATTAAAATAGGATGTTATATTTAACTACCTCTGTTAACTAAGTGTCTTCAAATTAAATACATTCAATAAATCAAAAATCCAACAGTTTACTTTTATTTAGATGATAACATTGACTTTTATCATCTAAATAAATAAAATTCAAATAAATGATTTCAATGTTTTAAAAACTTGAAGATTTCTTTTAAAATGACTGAAACATTTGTTTTTATTTATACAGTAAAAGTTAGTGTTATAAACTGCTTGAATTTTGGTTTTTTGAGTGTATTTTGGTTTTTAACTGTTTATAAGAAGCTTGACTTAGTATTCTGAAAGATGATGAAATATTAATTAATTCATATAAATTTACTAAATTCCTGTGGATAAATATACTTGCATTTTAAAACCATTTTATGTGTTTTATGATAATGCTCATGATTTATTAGAAAAATATATATGTATTTAGAATTAAATTTTATACATGGTGTGATCAAAAAGTTAAATCACTGTTTCTGCTGTTTGATGATAAAACAAAGTACATTCTTTTTGTCACCAAAGATTGATGCCTTAAACAGTTGAGCATTACTTTGTGAAGTGATGTTAGGTTTTGTGTTTTTTTTTTAAATATTTTGTTATTGTTGTGTTGCTACTTAGAACAAAGTTTAAAATTGGGAAAAGGGAGAAAATGTAAAAATTTTAATTAAACCTGAGAAGTCTGTTAAGAGATCATTGAAATGCTTCAGAAGACCTATGACAATGAACTATGAATGAGAGCAAAGAAGACAAGGCAAGTCAGGAGCATGAGAAAGAGTATGTTGTTTGTTTTTCCAATCATAAGAGATTATGTACTTGAATTTTTCCTCTCAGTCAGACAGTGAATTCAAACTTTTACTGCAACATTTTGAGATGATAGTGTAACAATCTTGATCACAAAAGATCTGAATGATGTTGAAACTGAAATTGGTTCCTTTGTCATAACAGTGCTCCTGCATATACAGCCTTCAAAATGCAACTGTTTTTGATGATAAACAACACGATCAGTCTTTCCCACTTTCTATACATGCCAGATTTAGCATCTTAAAAGTCTCTTTGTTCTCCAGAATGAAATTGAAGCTCAAGGAGTAGCATTTTGATATGATTGAGGAGCTCTAATTTAAATCACAACAGGTGCTTTGGAATTTTTTAAAACAGCGACTTCCAAGGAGCATCTGAAGCATAGAAGAAGCAGTGAGATTGCTGTATAAATGCAATGAAGAATTACTTTAAAGGGGGTAGAGGTTAGATTTAAATTAGTTAAGTATTAAAATCTTTACAGACCAAATCTGATTTTTTTTATTGTACCTTATATTTTTGTTTTCAGGTTTTTGTTAACATGTTAAAATATGTTTTATTGTATTGCTTAATTATAATTTGAGTTTAAATGATTAACTATATATATATATTTTTCCTTTTTCCTTTCAGAGCAAATATATGGTGCACAAATTAACAGCTCTTTCCAAAACACTTCAAGAAGATCCATCATGTCAGTTACTTATTGTTTTAAGGCGTTATTTAATACAAACAAATATAGATACTATCGAAGAAAATCTGCATCCAGATTTCACTCCACCAGTAAAAACACTTCAGAGAGGTATTGTAGCATTGAGTCGTCAATGGAAAAACATATTATACATGCCATTACTTGTGGAACAAAACATGAGATTACGTAAAAATGCTAGACCATTTGGTGTTTCTTTTACTTTACCTATTTCTGAACTTTCTCATAGTTTCCAAGAAGAAGGTGAAAGAACACAGTTAGATGAATGTGAAGTAACTGATGAAACAACAAATTTATTAATGGCAGAAGGTGGGTCTGTTGCTGTTGGAGGAAAAACTAATGCAACTTTAGATCAGACTATAAAAAGTTTTTCAAGTCCAGAATCAGCATCAAGATCTAGTAATAGTCAACAGGATTTATTAGAAGGAGGATTAAGTACAAATTCACTTTCAAGAAAAAATAAAAAAAAATTACCTAGTTATCCTCCTAGAACAACTAGAGCAAGTGTTGCTTTTCCTCTTTTAGGAGGACCATTAGATTCTCCAGGACGATATGCTGGGGGAGTAGGCACAAGTCTGGGAAGAAATAATGGTTTTATACTTCCACAATATGGCTTTACAAATCCTTCACGCATAAAAAGAAATGATAGTCATCAAAGTTTGAAATCAACAACTTGGAGTTTATCCAGTATTGAACCTAATTTACCATCTTCAATCCTTGGTACACCACGAAGAAATTTTATGGATTCTAGTGAACATCCAGTTGATGAAGACCTTTATAATTGGATGGCTCGACAACAAGACTATGTAAATAATACAGGACTATTAACAAATCAAAAATTTTTAGATAATACAGAACATGATTCTAAAATGAATACTTTAACATCTGAAAATAGTTTGGAGGCTGAAATTAGCAAATTACATTCATTTCCACCTACTATGACATTTGTACCATTAGGAGTTCAGGTGGCAGATGCTCATATAATTTTTCAACCCCTTCTTAGCAATTTAGGTATACAGAATCAATCACAAGATTCTCTTTTTTATACTAATTTTGGGCCAAAAATTACATTATCTGGAATAATTGACTTATTAAAAATTGATATTGTAGAATCGGAATATCAGAACAGTGGAAGACATAAAAAGAAAACTGCTCGAAAACAAATTTCCACTCATGGAAAATTTTTTATTGATACTAGCATGGATACACCAACATTTATCTGTGATAAATTTTCCATTGACTTGGAGTTACGAGAGACAAGAAATTTTGAAAAAAAGGAAGAAACTGATATTCAGTATGCTCATGCTGCCCTTCTCTTAGGGACAAAGAATTTGAAACAAATAACAACCATTGTAAATTTTAATATTGTTGCTAATTTCATTGCTCAGCAAGTTAATATGCCTCTTCTAAGATTACTCCATCAGTTTTCAACAATGTATGAAAATGTAAAAGAAACACGCTTAGAATTAAAAGCAAATAGACCAAGTTCTCTTAAGGGAAGCATGAAAACTGGGAAGAAAAAATGTTCCTCATCAATAGAGAGTCAGAGTGAAAGTTATCGCCCTCACTCACCACGACCAACTTTATCTTCAAAATTTGCTACACCAACAAAATCTACCAGCGGTGTAACAAGTCTTTCAGTTGGAATTAGACGACCTCATACATTATCACAGAGGCTTCGTGCTAGTAGTAAAGGCTATACAAACCTGCAAGAAATGCTTTCGAAAGATGACTGTCCATCTAGTCCATTGAGTTTTACTCTTAGTGATTCAGTTGCCATAGATATTCCAGAGTCCTGTTCTGCTCCTCCTTCTGACCACACATTCCTTGATGATATAAAAGATTATCAACCAAGATGTTGGAGAACCATGTTTTACTTGTTGGATTTGTATGATACTATGCCAGAAACAAAAACTGTTAATGAAAGGTAAGTGCTATTAATTAATATTACAGAAATATTATTTATTTTTATAAATTATCATAAATAAAAGCAATATTTTCTCTTATTGCTATTAATTTGTTGTATGTAATTGAATAATAAAATATATATGTATCATATATTTTCAAAAGAAAATCATCATTAAAATTTTAAAATAAATTAAATTATAAATAAATAATTAAAAAAAGTAATATAATACAGTAGAGTGTCGTTTATCCGAAAGCTGGTTATCCGAAACGTCCGTTATCTGAAAGCTTTCCAGTTGGCAAATTTAAATTTTCTCTAGTGCTGTGACGCTGAAATCTTCGGCTATTTCTCGGGCTACTCAAATATTTTACGTTTTTTGATACTAAATTAACATCTGAAGTGTAATTTTTTATTGTTTTTATATTTTTCAATATATTTATTTTGTTTGTACAAAATAAAAAAAATAATTTTTAACGATACAATAGTCTTCGTTAGGCTTAACATCGACGAAAATTCAACGTGAAGCGACACGCAACGGAGAAAAATTTCAACACGGGATAAATTAATATATATTTTCGTACATAATT
>NW_019384457.1:194896-208784 GCF_000671375.1 Centruroides sculpturatus
AGGGACGAGGGACCAATCCGAAAGGCGAACAGTGGGGGAAAAACTATAAAAATCGGAACTTCAAGGTCGAAGAAGAGTCTCCTCCGGATTAACCCTACAGTGGTGATTAAATTTGTGTTGTGCATCCGCCGCTCACCGAGGACACCGCAACGAAACGACGAACTTCTGCTTCGTCCGGATATCCTTCTCGTCCGCCCGAACTGCAACCGAGATCACGAACTTTCGCCGTTCCCAGGAGATTTTGGAATTATCCTATATCGATGTAAGCATGAATTCGAACAAATAAACGGGTTTTGTCTTGTAAAACACTTGTGCATCATTTGCCTCCTTCGCCACTGCCTACATACGCGGTTTCCCTTAGGCTCATTCTGACGTGAGATAGACTTTTTCCCCCTCAACGTCAGCAAACCTTACACATTCATCAATTTATAAGTTTGGGGTGAATTTAATTTTACATATTGTAAGTACAGCAACTATTTCAAAACAAAAAAATACCAAAAACAAACAACCATAAACAAAAAAATCTTTTTTGGAATTGATTATTCTTACATTTAATATAATTAATATATTATTAAATTTTTTAAGTAATTGTATGGAAAATAAAAATTTTCTTTATTTAAACAGGACAACAACAACGACAACAACTGCTGCTGCACCTGTCCCTACCGTTACAGAAGCAAAATCACCAGATGTTTCTGAAGATTATAAAGGAAATGGTAAATATGAACCATTGAAAGAACATCAGTTTGAAACCGAGGCTACAAATTCTGCTGCTGATCAGAATACTAATCAAACTGTTGATCCAAAAAAACAGCATGCAAAAGATCAGCTGAGAAATTTAAAATGTAAGTATTGAATACATTTAATCTTATGTTAATGATTTAATAAATAATAAATATTAAAAAAAAATTTAAATATTAAAGTAAATTATAAAAGATTATTATTATTTTTCTTTAATATTTACTGCTAACAATTATACTAGATGATCATAATTAAAGTGCCTCTATTGAATGATGTCTGGAGATATATTAAACAATCTAAATACAATCAGTTCTGGTGAGTAACATTTCAGAATATGTAGAAGACATTTCTGTAAAAATATTAGTACCAAAACTCACATCTATTTTACTTTATACCATTCTGGTTGTTTGGATCTTAATCCATATGATTTTTGGTTGCAAGGATTGCATTTGAGAAGCATCACAGATAATCAATTATGGTTGTTTATCATAACCATACTGTTTATTGCTTCAGGGTTTTACTGTTTACACCTTCAGAATGGAAACCACATTGAATTTTGTCCCCTGCATTACTAGTCTTTGTATAGCATGAATGCCTTGTACAAATAAAATGTTTGTTGTTTGTAGTGCCAAAGGTGCCCTAGTGATAAGTTTTGGTACTCATTTTAGAATGTCTTTGGGATAGCTTGAAATCTCACCATATCAAGTTTGATTGCATTTGGACTGTGAAATATCTCTCTAAACAGCATTGAATAAGGTTATTTCAATTGTGGTCATTCAGTATTTAATTGAATGTAAAGAATGCTTTACTGAAAATTTTCAAAAAAAAGTATACTTTTGTTTGTGAATGGTAATTGTATACTTAATATGCAAACAGCTATATTAAAAAATTCTAATTTTATATATGTTAATTTTTATATCATTTTTATCTTTTATAGACATTTTAATTCTTTTTTATATATTAACAATACATTTTATTTTTTAAGCTTTAATAGTTCATGATTGGGTGCCACTTGTTGTTTTTGGAGTTGCAAGAATAAGACATACACGTCTTTTAGCAATGCTGAGTGGTTTGAAACTGGAAGGTGAATTAAATGGTTTTCATGCTAGTATAACTCACAGAGAAAGAGTTCGGGGAACTTCAAGAAAATGGAGTGAATCATCACTAACAGGACAATTAGGTCAAACAATGGTTATACTTTCTGAAGGAATGTCTCCAAATCAACAGTAAATATTTCTTTATTCATATATAATTTGTGCAAAATATTAAAATAATTTCTAACCTAATTTTTTTAAATTTTAATGCTGTTTCACTTTTACTGAAATTTCATGATTTATATTTTTCATTACTTAGATCTATTTTAACTCTTTAGATAAATTACCTTACTTGAAAGATCTTTGTCATGCAATATAAATTATTTACATCTTAACAAATCAAACTAATGTTTGTATTTTACTCTAAACATAAAACTATAATCTGACATTTCCCAATAAACTTATTTTTTGTATAAAATATTTTAAAATACAATAGCCCCTCATTATATTGTGCTTGTCAGGGATAAATTAAGAAAAAACACAATATAATTGAGTACTAAAAATTTTGGAATTTTACTAAACAGATTATGCATGCTATAGAATCTCTATCCTCTATTCTTTCATCAGCAGTGTTTTCTGATATAAAATAAGCTTAGTTTTTCAATACTGAATTTTATATGCGGTTATAGCATATTAATTGATGTTTACATAAACATCAATTCCACGGACACTCATTTAGCATTATTATTTCTTTAACAATGACATTTAAAGAAAAATACTGTCAATATAAAAACAAAATATCAGTTGTAATTTTATTATACAGTACTTTATTTCATAATAAATTGCTTATTAAAAACGTGTAATTTATATTTTTTAATAAAATTATAAATACAGTAATTGAAAATTTAGAAAATAAATATTGAACATATAATAGAACATCAAAAATTATAAAATTACAGAGTAAAAATTCTCTAAAAAGCAAAATAAAGTTACTACTTAAAAATTTAGAACTTTCAGTTTGGAAATAAAATAATCTTTTCCTTACACATTACCCAGTGAATTTGAAATTTCACACCTTTATACCTTTATATGAATTGGCCCAATACCATCAATTAACATAAAGATGTGAAATTGATGGTATTGGGCCTCATTTACAAGTTTCTGTGAATTTCAAATTCACAGAAACTTGTAAATGAGGACACAGTACTTAAAATCAATAAATAAACAACTTTTAACATCAAAAGGAAATATAAATGATAATTGATCTGTCCACCTGTTTTGCTTATTTATAATAGATCTTGACATATTTATTATTTCACCTCCATTTGTAGTTTCAAGGACAATAATAGGAATAAAACATCATATTTCGTTGCAAAAAGAAATTCAATGGCAGTACACAGTGGTACCTCAGTATACGTCTGCTTTAGAATACGTCCAATTTGGAATACATCCTGTTTGGATGAAACAAATTTTGCTCGGTATACAACTTAATTCAATTATACGCACCATCTATGAACAAGTAGCACTATCGGTGTACTAGGCTAGACTAGACATTCACAGTGCACAGTTTATAACTTTGTTAAATTTCTTCTGAATTTAATTTGTAAGTAAAATTTTATTATTTTTATTAATCATGAATTGCAAAAAGGCAAATGAAAAGCAACAGAAAACTAAACAAATGACTAGAATCACAATGGAACTGAAAAAAGAGATTGTTGAGAAATATGAAGGTGGCATGCGTATTCGAGATTTTAACTGTTGCATACCGTATTCCGAGAACAACGATATCGACAATTGTGAAAAATAAAGACATTATTAAATCTGCTAACGTTGGGAAAGGAGTTAAATCAATTTCTAAACAGAGATCGAAGACATTAGATAATGTTAAGAAATTGCTTTTGCTTTGGATAACTGAAAAACAGTATGCTAGAGACAGTGTATCAGAAGCAATTATTTGCAAGAAAGCTAAAAAGATACATGCTGATCTCATGAAAAATCAAGCAGGAACTAGCCAGGAAAGTGAGGTGTTTAAAGCCAGCCATTTTTTTTTTTCATGAGAACGGATTAATCATTTTTACATTACTTCTTATGGGAAAGGTTGGTTCGGTGTATGTCCTATTTGGTATAAGTCCAAACATCAGGAATGGATTAAGGTCGTATACCAAGGTTTCACTGTATCCAAATCTGCAACATAACAAAGGGTTACTGTACTTTTAATAAACCCTGGAAAAACAAAAGTTATGTTTTTTAGCCTTGTTAGAAACTCTCTCAGTAATAACTTTTTTTAATAATCAGTGCCTAGAGATTGTTAATAGTGTCTGTGATCTTGGTGTCATATTTGATAACAGACTTTTTCTTTTAATCTACATACAGAAAATCTAAACAAAAGATATCTATTCGTCATGGAATGCTTTGGCAAACTTTTAAAAACATTTCAAATAAAAACACACTCCGTGCTATTTTTTTCATTAACTTTCAATCTTTAATTGATCATGTGTTATCAATAATGGGTTTGGCTCCTGCATCTGCATTAAATAAACTTAATCTAGAGCTAAACAAAGGTTTTTTTTATCCTCAACAAACTGTCACATATGCCATCTACAGTAGTCACCACTGAACTTAGACCAGGCTGGAGTTAACATGCCATCCAATAGATAGGTATAAAAAAAAGTAGTGTTGATTCATTGCATGAATGTATTACATAATTTAAAACAAATATACAGTAATTAATCTTTAGTTTTGCTAAATATCAACTTGATATCTTGCAAGTTTAACAAAATTGAGCCAGTCAAAGTTAAGTCATAGGCATAAGAAAACATAGACCACTGCATTACCCTCATCAATGAACATAGACCACTGCATGTTTAATATTTTGTTGCATCACCTTTTGCGGCCAAAACACCTTCTATATGTTTCAGCGTGCTTGACTAGGTGTTCACATTCATCTGCCTTTATGGAATTCCAGATAGTTAGGATGGAAGCTTTTAGTCCAAGAATGTGTTTTTTGCAGATGTTTCTTCATAATGTTCCATACATTCTCAATTGGTGAAAGATCTGAGCTGTTGGATGGCTAAAGAAGAACTTCTGTGTTCTTTTCTGCAAGCCACTGTTTTATTTTTCTGCTTGTGTAACATGTGGCCCCATCCTGCTGGAAAATGCAGGTTCTATTTGGATATAGCTTTGCTATGGATGGAAGTTAATGTTATTGTAGAATGTTAATGTATTGCTCTGAAGCAAGTGTTCCATCAACAAATGTCAACTCACCCATACCAATGGCACTCATACATCCTCAAACCATGATGCTGGCAGGAAACTTCACTGAATGGTTTAACAATGATGGATAATTAGCTTCATTGGCAGATCGAATGACATGTTTGCTTTTGTCTGTTGCTGATAATTCAAATTTTGATTCATCAGACCACAGAATTTTATGCCACTTTTGTTGAGACCAAGAGAGATGTTCTTTGGCCCACTGTACTCGTTTCTTCTTTTGATGTGCTGTTACAAAGGTTTTTCACGTGCTGCAAAGAACTGGAAATGCATTTCTTGCAGTCTCCTGCATGTTGTCGAAACAGATACATTCTTTCAGTTGTATCATTCCATATTGTAGTTACATTCAATGCTGTGGTACAGCGGTTGTTTTTTATGATTCTTTTCAAATTTTTATCATAAACTTTTCAAATTTTTCACTGATGTCCAGCATCTTTGTTAGGTATAACATGGTCGTTGTTAGTGTATTGAACAATAATCTGGCATACTGTTATCTTGCACATGCCACAACTGTGTTTAGCAATGATAGCATTTCTTAAATCTTCTGAAACAGCTTTTCCTCTTGCCATTGTAGACAAAATGCAAAGGTTCATAAATAAAACTAAAAAAAAGCACCTTATATCATTCACATGATCACTGCAGCTAAAATGAGGCTAAAATAATCAGTTGTCTCAGAAATACTGCAATTGTAACATTATTTAAATGCAAATTATTGGCTGGTCTATGTTCATTGTTGGGGATGACACAGTGGTCTATGTTTTCTGATCCTGTGACTCAAGTTTGACTGATTCAATTTTGTTAAACTTGCAAGATATCAAGTTGATATTTAGCAAAAATAATGATTAATTACTGTATATTTGTTTTAAATTATGTAAAAACATCCATTCAATGATTCAAAACTCCTTTTTTTTTAAACCTATTTATTGGATGGCATGTTAACTGCAGCCTAGTCTAAATTCACTGACTACTGTACTAACTCTTCTGATGTGTGAATCTGTCTCGACCTCTCTAACCTATTCCAATATATAGATTACTTTGATCATATCTATACAAACAAATATTTTAATGGCCTTCTTCTTGCTCATTATACCTTTATCTATATTCCTACATTCAACAGTAGATTATTAACCTGTATTCATATGCCCTACTGCCACCTGAATGTAACAATTAGATCTTTAGACAAATTGTTCCTTGACTTCATTAAATTTAAAGCTATTTGTAAAAAGATACTTTACTCCAAATAATTTTTTTGTTTGTTTTTTTTTTAATGATGAGTCAACGGCTGCACACTTAGAAGTATGAAGGAGTACATGGCAGGAGTTGCAATTTGGCACATAGTATTTGGTACCAAAATCATGTGCACATAAAATAAACCAGACTTGTAGGTAGTCAGGTGACTACCTACATATGTCAAGTCAAAAGAAAATACAAAATGCTGAGACTGTTTCTACAAACAGGCACGAGTGCGAGATTTGTGCATGCATTACTCAAGCTCTCCAAAAATTGAATTATGAATAAATTAATTTATTCATACATAGACAATTACACTTCCCTTTTTTACTAGTTTACAATAGACACAATATTTAGATTGTGACACAATAATTATAGATTATAGACACAATAATTCATTGTTGTTGGAATAATTCAATTTTTAAACTGCCCCCTGTTTTATGGCATTTAGATCCAATGATCAAGTTTAGATTTGTTCTAAGAGATCTGTTTATTTGTGAAACATTGTGGTATTATTGTAGATGATTTCTAAATCCTTGTTGTGTCTACATAAGTTGTCAAACTGCTGAGGGCATTTCCTGAAGTGCATTTTTGGCTGAAATGTGGACAATAAAATACTTTTAATACAGTTAATAAATATATGAACTTGAATCAAAAACATCAGACTATTGAGAACAGCTTCTGTTTCAAAATTATTTTTGTAAAATTATATAAATATTACATAATTTTCACTGTTGAAAACTTTTAATTTTTGAAAATATTTTCAAAATTGTTCAATTCAATCAATGCAAATATATTTCTTAACATATAGGAAACATTTATTTTTACATATGTTTTATTAACATATAAGAAGAAATGTTACATTGAAAAATCTTAAAANATTTTGTTTGTACAAAATAAAAAAAATAATTTTTAACGATACAATAGTCTTCGTTAGGCTTAACATCGACGAAAATTCAACGTGAAGCGACACGCAACAGAGAGAAATTTCAACATGGGATAAATTAATATATTTTTTCGTACATGATTCGTTATCTGAAAAATAAGTTATCTGAACCACCTCAGTCCCCAATTGATTCGGATAAACGACGCTCTACTGTAATAATATTTGTAATGAGGAAACTGTCAATAGAAAAAACAGATGAAAATACATAATGAAAATACATAGATAAAAAGATGAAAATGGATAAAGTAAAATAAGTTTTAAAATGTAACTTAATGAGTTTTATATGTGGTATATATCAACCCTTTTAATATATTATTGCTAATAATATGAGTAAATGGACTTTCATCATTGCATGACTTACATTTGTGGGTTCCCAGACGAGGTTCGAACTCGAGTAAACCGTGAAATTCTTGCGCGACACGAGATGTAAACAACGAGACTCGGAACGGTTCTAGTATGTGTCAACTATCTGTTAATGTCTTAGCGGAAGACAAACTCTAACCCGAGCGCTCATAAACANTCAGATATTTTAAGATATTTAAAAATTTCAGAACTGTAGTGAAAATTACGGTTGGAAAATCTCAAGCTCTATATTCAAGTCAAAATAGGAAAGGAAAGGGGAGAAATTCAGCTCTTTTAACTATTGGTCCAGTGAATTTTGATATTCCTCAACACCCAGTTGCCCTCCATGGCATGATGACACGAAGCAGTCGTCAGTTGTCTACTACATTACAAGAATTGAGAGTTACTCGTCAGCCTTCAAGAACAAGGTTCAAAATAAGTTTTTTTTTTAATAACATTATTAATTTTGTTTTTTAAAAAGAAAAAAATTTAAAAGAAATTTCTAAAATTTTGATTAAAGTAGGCAGATTGATGAACTTGGACCAACTGTCAGCCATTCTCCTCAACCTCCATGGGATGTGACAACTCACCATAGAATTAATACCGATGCCCAAGAACTAATTAAACCAATAGTCATTCATTTCAGTATTATTTTAGATAGTTTAACAGTTGGAGCAGCATTATTGCCTTCATTATGTGCACAATATCAAGTAATTTGACTGATTATCATATTTTCCTGTTTTTTAATTATTATATTTCAATTGCTAAAACACTATAAATTTAAAATTATTTATTATTTTCAGATGGGTCAGGTAACAAGTATGGGTGTAACAGGAAGTAAAGCAAAATTTACTGTTGATCTACCTCAACATACCTTAAGTTTTAATACAAAAGTTAGTAATTTACTTATAAATAAATTGAAATATATGAAATTTGAAGGCCTAATAGCAATTGATTTCTTGTATTTTTTAATTAATGACTTTTGAATAAAATTTTATTTTAAAATAATCTCATATTTGCTAAATTTTTCATTATAATTTATTAAGCCAATAAGCTCTGGAATTTACAGAAAATTTAAAATTTTTAACTAACATAATTTTGAATGGCTAACCTATGGTAGCATTTCTTCTAAAAATTTTCTAAAACAGAAATAAAATATAAAATCATTGTGTAACCCATCTCTGAAAACATGTCAGTTTCATCTTAAACATTTCATTTTTTTTCATTTCTTTTGTTTTATTTATGTCAGAAGCTCATTGTAGACATAATTAAAATAAATGAAACAAAAAAAAGCGGATATATTTGAGATTGCAAGCATCTATACTGCATTGGGTTGAAAATACAAGTACAAAGTTTTTTTTATTTTCAATTTATTTTTATTTTATTTATCAAATCTTATAATATAATCAAGAGGGGTTGATAATGATAATAATGATGATAAAAAGTGCAGAGCCCAAATGCTTAGAAGTTGAAATTTGGTACATAGTTAAGGTATGTCATCATAACATACACTAAGAAGGGATTTTTCGAAATTTCCCTCCACGGGGAGAAGGAGAGGATTAAGGCTTACCATGAAGAACTCAGCTTCTATTATACTTTTTTAGATGCATTTTTTGCATTTTTTATTACGTTTTAATAGGGTATGCCATGAGAATGCATATTAAGAAGGGATTTTTTGAAATTCCCACCATGGGATAGAGAGAGGTTTAAGGATTACCCTGAAGAACTCGGCTTCTACTGTACTATTTTAAATGTCTTTTTTGCATTTATACAGGAAATCAAACATATTTTGAGACCTAAAAATTCTCAATGATATTTAGTGTTCCATTGTATATAAAGTTGACATGGGGAGTGCATGCACATAAGTTTGCTTTATTCAAACTCTTTGTATTAATGTTCAATTTTATGTTTGAATTTATATTTAAGAATGATTCGGGAAGATCCAGCTTATTTTTCAAATTCAGTAAACCTGAAGAACTCGGAAGGGGTTACAAAAATGTTTGTTATTCATCACTTAGTGGTACTATGCACCGGTTAGTGGTTGCTGTGAATTTTAATTATCGTTATCCCAGTGTGGTAAGCAGATATCTAAAAATTCTCTACTTAGTCTCAGAAGAGGGGGGGACCTAATTCTTGCACTCAGTGAAAACGGGTAAGATTGACTATAGTCTAATAATCTTAATCTTTGCTATCATTACTTTTTGTCTGAGCAACGCCAGGCTCATCTGCTAGTAATAATAATAAATTGTATAATGTAATAATAGTAAATGCTAAATTAGCTTGAAAAAATTAAATAAAAAAGTTTTTATTGTCAATAATATCTGTAGTATATTTGATGTTTAAAGTCCACATGGAGTGAGACAAGTTCAGGATGGTAATGTGGCCAGCATGGCCATTGTCATGAATGAGTACTCTATCAGATTTAGAGTAAATAAGTGATTAACTAATTTAATATAAACTAATTACCATTAACATTATCTATGATTAATTAATGCATCTGTAACAGTGGTGAAATTTGAATAATGTAAGCATTTTCAACCCAGTTAACAAACCATCCTCAGGGATAGACAATTGAGAGTGGAATGCTAGCTTCAGAAGGAAGGCAGACAGGGTAGACATTGATAGAGTAAACAAGTAGAGAGGTAGATTATGATTTGTTTGATGCAAAAGACTAAGGAGATATTTTTTGTGGCTTTAGGCCTTTTTCTGCTCAATGAGCACTAAGAGGCCAAACTAAAGAGATATTACCAGTTAGGGAAGGGAGTTCTGTGATGTTTGTATAGAAGGGGTGAGATATGGTTCTGATGATTTTGGTTGCCTGCCAAACTATCTCTATACTGGGAAGTTGTGTGAAGGAAGATAAAACTGTAGCAAATCTTTCTCTTTTTGTATTATCTTTATGTTTGGTGAACCACTAATTGTGAGGGATCTTGAGATATATCCAACATACATTGAGTCAGTGTTAGTTTCTTTGTTTTTGGCTGGGATGATGCACATTCTATTGCTCTGTTTGTTGTCTGGAGTCTTTATAATTTCACAGGAAGTGGTATAAAGTCAGGTTGCATTGTTAGACTATGTATTTGTTATTATTGTCTGTGATAGATTTTTAGATAGCTTTTTATTTTTTATTTTTTTGTTTCTGCTACAAGCAGATTAATTAAAATAGGCCTTATACTTCTGTATTAATTAATATTTAAATAATTGTATGTTATCAATTAATTAATGTTTTAATGAACTTAATTAAACTACTTGTTATTTAAAATAATAATTTTACTTTTACAGGTTCCTACTTCAGAGAGTAATTTACCTTCTTCAGCCAGTGTTGATTTACCACCTGTTCACATTTCTGCTGAGTATATTCAAGATTCCACCAATACAAATGCTAGTAAAGCAGATTCTTTTACTGATGGTGTTGTTTTATGTCAAGGAAGTTATCTCAGTGCATTAGCAGAAATTGGTTCTTTTGAACACAGTTTAACAACTGATTTATTGAATCATTTAGTATTAGTTCAAAAAGTGTTCATGAAGGTTAGTAATCTTACCATTAGAAATAGCTGTTGGAATATATAATAGATTGTATTTATTGTAATTATTTAGGAAAAAATTGAAATAATACAACCTAAATAATAATATTAACCATTTAAATAAAAATTAAATCAAACAGTTTTATGATTATCTAACAGTGTTTATATTTACTGACTAATAACCAACTATATACAAATTATTATAACCAAATTACAGCCAAAAACTGGAAAAGAAAAATATATATATTAATTCAGGTAATATATTAAAAATCATCTCAGTCATTCTGTGAAAATACGGATATGAAAACTTTCAATAACATTATTATCAACAGTTAATTATTGTTATATTTATATAAGTAGTTGGGATATTTAGATATCAACTACTCCCATATAGATATAATGACAAAAATATAATTAATATAATGATTTCAGTATCGTTGTAGAATGATGATATTACCTGTAATCACAATAAGTAGTGTCTTCTATATCTAAAATATTATTCACTGTATTTCTCTCTCTCTCTCTTTGTTATGTGTGAATTTGATATTAGATCTAAACAATTGCAATATCATAACAATTATCTAATTACAGTAGAGCATCATTTATCCGAAAGTCAGTTATCCGAAAGAATTCCAGTTGGCAAATTTAAATTTTCACTAGTGCTGTGGCACTGCAATCTTTGGCTATGTCTTAGGCTACTCCAATATTTTTTATGTTTGTGTGTGTTTTAGCTGGCAGCACTGTCACTTTTGTGTGGTGTTTTTTTTGAAGATAGTGTGTCATGCTGAATCAAACGTTTTTGATACTAGATAACTTCTAAAGTATAATTTTTTTTGTTTTTATATTTTTCAATATATTTATTTTGTTTGTAAAAAACAAAGGAATAATTTTTAACGATACAATAGCCATGATTATTATTTTAAAAAGTTTACGTTAGGCTTAACATCGACGAAAATTCACCGCGAAGCGACACACAATGGAGAAAAATTTCAACACGGGATAGGGTTAATGTATTTTTTGTACATAATCAGTTATCCGAAAAATAAGTTATCCGAACAACCCCAGTCCCCAATTGATTTGGATAAACAACGCTCTACTGTATTAATGTCTTTAAGTTTTTAGAAATTTAAAAAAAATTAAAGACATTAATAATGGACATGAATTTAATTGAAAATTTATGGAATTCAACATCAGTGCAAATAATGAGTGTTATTACTGATTATCAGTGCAAATAATGAGTGTTAATACAGATAATTGGTTTTGAACTATAGCTAAACTTTGATAGTTATTTTAAAGGAAAAATAATGTGATTGGCATTGAATAGAAAGTTTAAAATATGTATTTCAAAGGATGCTAACAGATAAAATCAGAATTACAATTTTGAAATTTGAGGCAGTAATGACTTGGAATTGGGAATTTTATATAGTGTACAAACTTTACAAAAATACCAGGGCTATGGAGACGCGTAAAAATCTACCGACTCCGACTTTTTCTTACCATCCAACTCTGACCAGGGGCAGACTTGTTACCGAAAGAGACACGGAAATTCTGATGTCATCACGTGACCTCAGAATAAAAGATTCAATAAATAGAGTTTTAATAAATATAGAACGTAGAAACATTTTATTCCAAAGCTAAAAGACTCCTCTAAGTAATATATAAATATGTATTCGATAACTTTTACTTTTCCGGCTGTTATATATAAGAGAGGGAAAGTGTAGCGCTCGGTCAAAAAATGACTCTTTTCAAATTTTTACATTTTTGGACTCAGGACACCTTGAAATTTTGAAATATGCAAAAGATTTGAGATTTTTTTCTATATGTGTTAGACTATGTGGGGGGCATGATTTGTTCACTCTGTTTGAAACCTAATAATTTCTGTGGTCAGAGTGGTTGGAATCAGAGTCAGATGGTTTAACAAAGGAGTTAATTATTAAGCGTCAAAATGGTTGAACTAAATCATGTCCCCATATACATTTTAACATCTTAGGCGAGAACATCTTAACAGGTTTTACTATACTATTATAAAATGACAAAAAATTTACTTTGAGGGTAGAGACAAATTTTATATTTTTTTAAAATTTTGAATGCTAATAACGAGTAAAATATTCATTAAGAGATATGACACATGATCACTTTTGTCTTCACCCCGTCGACCTTTAATTAAAAACCAAAATTTAATAGTATTAATGCCCCTTTATACGCAGTACCACATTTTGTTTCTTAAACTTTACCCATTCTGAGATATTGTTTAATATCTCAGAACAGAAAATAAAGAAATTAAACAAATTAGATGCCAACACACACATGCGTGCAAATTTTTCCCCTTTACTGACTTTTTTGAGGGGTTTGGGAGGTTTCCAAACGTGTAGATTTGCAAAAAAAAACCTGGAGGGTCAAATTTGACATGATTCCAATACTTTTCCGTTTTATATACATAAGAAGTTGGGAAGTAAAAAGGAGTCGGAGTTGGCGGATTTTTTGACGACTCTGACTCCGGCTAAAATACCAAAACTCCACAACTCTGACTCTGACTCCAACTCCACAGCCCTGAAAAATACTAACTTCAAAAAACAATGGCTTAATGCAATTAATTGAAAAAAGAACTTAGCTGAAGGAAAAAACCTATGATCAATATTCCAATAATTTACAATGCAATACTCCAGGATCTTATTCACAGCTGACAGCACTAATTAAAAGCATACCTTGTTAGTTTTACAGTTATCTTTTTCACATATTAGTGATAATATACTAATTTATATAGTTTTACATATTAAAAAAATCTTTCTAATATTATTTTT